>NC_090656.1:180391123-180691123 GCF_040937935.1 Hyperolius riggenbachi
CCTCCTAGTTCACACTAGTATTCATTAAAACCCTACACCAAACTCTTTTTCAAATTGCTGACCATATGATAGTATGTGAATAAGTGGACTGGAGGAGACGGTTTGGGGTCAAAGGACCATCCTCCTAGTTCACACTAGTATTCATTAAAACCCTACACCAAACTCAAACTATGCAACTTGATTAAAAGTTATATTTTAATACTTTTCTAATAGGGTAATATCCATGTTTTTGTAGAGTCTCAGGCTGCTGGAAGGTTCCTGTACTCTCAGAGCAGTGTTCCTTTACTGCTTAATATCACCTGCCCAGCAGGTGCATTACTCAAAGTATTACTGTTACACCAAACACTTACATACCTATAAGTGTCCAGAGGTTAGCAATATATGTAATATCGGTGACTCTGCAGATCATCAATAATCAGGTATATATCTGCATTCTTGGTGATACTGCAGATCACCAATAATCAGATTCTCTCTGCGTGCTGACACCAATCGTTACAAAGGGGAGGGAAGTAGTTGGGGCTCAAAAACCGCTCTGGGCAACCCTCCAGTTACACCCCAATGGGGAGGTAACTGGAGTTCCTACAAGGAGTGCTATTCACTATGATACACATAACGCTTCCAAGCTAACCTGGGTGATCAATAAACTTTAAAACCTGAAAGTCAGTACAAGCTGAACATAATAATGGCTGCAACGTGGCACGTAACTCTTCATGTAATAAAATGGTATTACAACTTGATGCATAATAGCAAGCATGTAGAATGACTAGTAGTAATGAAGAGGTACAGGGTTTACCTACATGTTGTACAAAGCTGCTTACTTTATCAAGACAACTAGGTAAAGTACACATCAGCATATGAAACCTACATTGACCCCTGTACCTCTCTCCAGTGATGCTCATCACGACCTCGTGATCATGGAATAGCAGTCATTTTTTCACTATCCGACAACGTGATATGCATAGTAATCACGGATTCAGTTCTGAAGACCTTTGTGATCGTGGTCCTAAACCGGCTCGAGATCATGGATTTAGCCGTTATCACGGATGTGAGTAAAACTGCCAAAACATGATGACTTTAGTGGTTAATAGCAAAGCCCCCTTACATGATATAAACACTAAATTTGCGGCGGCGTCGGGATGCTGCGTTGCGACGCAATCAGCGTCTGCAGTAGTTAATTAACCCACGGGAAAACACCGGCTCCCGACGATTAAAAGCTCCCGGGTGCGTCAGTACTACGCATCGAAATGCAGCGTCGGGTGTGAAAGGTAAAATGAAAGTCTGTGGACTTTCATTTTACCTTGTTAACGCAAAGTTTTGACTTTGCAGTAAAACGCAGCAAATGGGCTCTAGTGTGAAAGAGCCCTCAGCAAAATTTGACCACATTCAATGATAGCATTTTGGGAATACTAAATGCTATACTTGGCTATTTTGCATATATTAACCTCCCTGGCCTTATGATTATTTCCAGATTTAGGGTCTAAAAGCCATGAAATCTTTTCATACACTTTTAGACCCTAAAAACAAGATGAAAACCCTACTTTAGAGTTTTTTTGCAGCAGCTCCTGCATGAAACTCACTCAGGCACATCTGTGGCTTTCCGTCCCGAGCCTGACTCGGGATTACCGCTAAGGGGATTAAAAAGTTAATATAGGTGATGATCATCTCTCACATCTACTATTAGTTTTAGATAAGTCAAATTTAAAATTTCCATAACTTCCAAAAGTAAAATTATCCCAAGCTATATCACTTTTAATCAAAGTAAATTTGACATAGTAACCCACAACTACTAAGACTAAAGCCCCTTTACTAAAAACATTTATATCACACTTTTCTCCTGACGGACTAAAAGTGCCAGAGCTGCACTCACAAGGTAACGCTCTATATTCAGTAGCATTGTTAAGGAGTCTTGACCAAGGTCTCCTCACTGAATAGGTGCTGGCTTACTGAACAGGAAGAGCTGAGATTAAAATTCAGGTCTTTACAGAGCAATACTAATTTAATCTGTATTCAGCTGTTTTAGACTTGTTGGTCCTCATCAGTGTAAGGCATTTATTAATATGGCTCTATATGGTAGGACTTGGGGAACAAGACAACTTGGAAAAAGCTCTGCTACAGTTTTAAGTTTGTAATGTTAAACACTCTGCCTTTGTTGTACAACAGTGTTGGGTGTCACCAGGCATTTAAAAGGGCAACCACTAGATCACCAGGGATTCTTAAAGGGTAAGGGACTGCCAGGAATGCTTTACGTGGGAGGGGGATTTCAATAGACCACCAGGGAATGTAGGGGGTACCATTATACTACCAGGGACTTTTTAAAGGGGAAGGGGAGGACCACTAGACTACCAGGGAACACCTTAAAGGGGAGGGGGGAAGACCACTGTGCTACCAGGGACTGCTACTGCGGTCAAGGGGGAGAGCTGTGGGAAGGGAGGGGAGTAAAAGATTACCAGGGAATGCTTTAAAGGGGAAGGGGGACAACTAGACTACCCCCACAAATTTGAAGGGTGACCACTAGCCCCCAGGGAAAGCTCTGTTAGACCCCTATGGAGAGCTATAAATAAGATGGGGGAACCCTAGATCATCAGGGCAAGCTTTAACAAAAAAGAAGTTATTTTCATAGAAATACTGTTTGGCCACTTCCTTTAATTCTTCCCACTCATGAAACCACACTCCCCAGCATGATAACACAATATATACAAGATGCAACTCCCCATAGCGTTATACTGTTTAGATTATTCAGAGCTTCCAAAGTGTCCCAATGTGCTTTGAATGACTCCACTTAGAGGTTGATTCACTAAAACAAATAGTGTGCCTTATCAGAGTTAACCTGCATTGTCAGAGTTAACATGCCTTATCAGAATTAATGTGTCTTATCAGAGTTAACGTGCCTTATCGGAGTAGTAGAGCAAGCACTACGAACTCATGCCTGCTATTTGGCAATGACGAGAGCGGTTATCCCGCACTTTGATTGGCCTAATTGACAGGCAGCCTACTGGACCAATCAAAGTGCGGGTATAATGTCCTTTAAAGAAATTGGACCCGCAGGGGCTCAGGACAGGACGAGAGGAGCTCTCCTCATTGCTAATTAGCAGGCATAAGTTTGTAGCGCTCGCTATGCTACTCTGAAAAGGCATGTTAACTTGGATAAGGCACGCTATTTGTTATAGTGAATCAACCCCTTGGCAGTGGCGTACCTAGGGCATTTGACACCCGGTGCTAGGTATTGAAAGACACCCCCCCACCCACGGTCCACCACCTGCGGCGCGCGAAGCTAATTTAAAAGTGCACCCAAGTTTTAGTCAACCTTTCTCCAGAAAATTCCCATCATTGCGCAGCTTTTCTCCAGAAATACACAAAATGTCAGAAGCTTTCAACATAAAATACACGTAATGCGAGAACATTTCACCAGACATTACACGTTATGTGAGCAGATTTCACAAGAAAATACATTCAATCATGTCGGCAGATTTGAACAGAAAAAAATCATTCAATCTTGCGGTAGATTTGACCAGAACATACACAATGTCAGCACCAGATTTTACCACAAAATACACAATATCGGTAGTTAAACTGACCACAAAATACACAATGACGGTAGTTAAACTGACCACAAAATACACGACGGTAGTTAAACTGACCACAAAATACAAAATGACGGTAGTTAAACTGACCACAAAATACACAATGACGGTAGTTAAACTGACCACAAAATACACAATGACAGTAGTTAAACTGACCACAAAATACACAATGTCGGCAGTTAATCTGACCACAAAATACACAATGTCGGTAGCAGATCTGACCACAAAATACACAATATCGGTAGCAGATTTGAGTGTTGGCAAGCTGATAGCCTGGTGGGTAGGTGGTTAAGGGTGAGCAGCCTGATTGCCTAGTGGGTAGGTGGGCAGCCTGCTGGGTAGCAGTGGTGGGTAGGGGGGCAGCAGTGGTGGGTAGGTGGGCAGCCTGCTGAGTAGCCTGGTGGGTAGGTGGGCAGCAGTGGTGGGTAGGTGGGTAGCATGGTGGGTAGCCTGGTGGGTAGGGGGGCAGCAGTGGTGGGTAGGTGGGCAGCCTGCTGGGTAGCAGTGGTGGGTAGGTGGGCAGCCTGCTGGGTAGCAGTGGTGGGTAGGTGGGCAGCAGTGGTGGGTAGGTGAGCAGCCTGCTGGGTAGCCTGGTGGGTAGGTGGGCAGCCTGCTGGGTAGCAGTGGTGGGTAGGTGGGCAGCAGTGGTGGGTAGGTGGGCAGCCTGCTGGGTAGCCTGGTGGGTAGGTGGGCAGCCTGCTGGGTAGCCTGGTGGGTAGGTGGGCAGCAGTGGTGGGTAGGTGGGCAGCAGTGGTGGGTAGGTGGGCAGCAGTGGTGCGTAGGTGGGTAGCAGTGGTGGGTAGGTGGGCAGCAGTGGTGGGTAGCCTGGTGGGTAGATGGGCAGCCTGCTGGGTAGCCTGGTGGGTAGGAGGGCAGCAGTGGTGGGTAGGTGGGCTGCAGCGGTGGGTAGGTGGGCAGCAGCGGTGGGTAGGTGGGCAGCAGCGGTGGGTAGGTGGGCAGCAGCGGTGGGTAGCCTGGTGGGTAGGTGGGCAGCCTGCTGGGTAGCCTGGTGGGTAGGTGGGCAGCAGTGGTGGGTAGGTGGGCAGCAGTGGTGGGTAGCCTGGTGGGTAGGTGGGCAGCAGTGGTGGGTAGGTGGGCAGCAGTGGTGGATAGGTGGGCAGCAGTGGTGGGTAGGTGGGCAGCAGTGGTGGGTAGGTGGGCAGCAGTGGTGGGAAGCCTGCTGGGTAGCCTGGTGGGTAGGTAGGCAGCAGTGGTGGGTAGATGGGCAGCCTGCTGGGTAGCCTGCTGGGTAGGTGGGCAGCAGTGGTGGGTAGGTGGGCAGCAGTGGTGGGTAGGTGGGCAGCAGCGGTGGGTAGCCTGCTGGGTAGCCTGGTGGGTAGGTGGGCAGCAGCGGTGGGTAGCCTGGTGGGTAGGTGGGCAGCAGCGGTGGGTAGGTGGGCAGGTGGGCAGCAGTGGTGGGTAGGTGGTGGGCAGCAGCGGTGGGTGGCCGGGCCGGTGCACCTGTAAAAGAAAAAAAAAACATTCACTTACCGGCTGCAGATGAAACCTCTCTTCCGAATCCCAGGCAGCCTCCGCAGCTCCTCTTGAATGTCCCGCGCCGTCTCCTGCTGCGTCATCAGTGCAGGGCTACGGGAAGATGGCCACCGAAGCCCGCACTGGAGACAAAAATAGACGGCAAGATGGCGTCGGCGGCCATCTTGCCGTCTATTTTTGTCTCCAGTGCGGGCTTCGGCGGCCATCTTCCCGTAGCCCTGCTCGGGTAAACTGAGGGCGGCTATCAGCCGCCCTGTCAGTGCCCGTTCTGCCCTTGGAGGGGAAGCGCCGAAGGAGGGGACCCAGGTGAGGGAGATGTGGGGGGGTATTTCCCCCCTCCCCGCCGATGCTGCCACCCCTCCTTCAGCGCTGCTTCCCCTCCTGTGTCATCAAGGCTTCTGGGGAGGCCTTGATGACACCCCCCCTGGAGCTGACACCCGGAGCGGAGCGCTCCTGGCCGCCCCATGGTAGGGACGCCACTGCCCCTTGGTGACCAGTCCATGACCACACTCCCCCGTCCGTGCAATAAAACTGCTCACCAGATCCTCTCCACTACAGAGAATTGTAAGCAGGCAAAAAGGTCCAGGTCAGCACACCGTTAGAAGATGCAAGTTTCTTCAATTTATTGCTTCATTAGCACATGAATATGACAATTGTTTCGGGGCCACAGCGGGTCCCCTTCTTCAGATAGTGCAAACAAACTATTGTTTGCACTATCTGAAGAAGGGGACCCGCTGTGGCCCCGAAACAATTGTCATATTCATGTGCTAATGAAGCAATAAATTGAAGAAACTTGCATCTTCTAACGGTGTGCTGACCTGGACCTTTTTGCCTGCTTATGATACTGTCGGATGTTTGGGCTCAGCATCCACAGGTTGCAGCACCCGGACTTGGGGAAAGGTGTGCCACGTCTACAACATAATTGCATCACCACAGAGAATTGGTGGGGCATGCACTTTTGATCATACACTCTTCTCTTCAAACAGGCACAGTGGCCAGCTTTTCACAATAATGTCCTATTCCATCCAGAAAATATAAGACCATAAAAACATCATGACACAGTATGCATTTAATACATAAGCCTCTGCCTTGCGATTTAAGTTACACTTACACAGCCTAGGGCTTGTTACGAGCATGTCTTCGTATCTTTAGGGTGGTTGTCTGCCCCCTTAGCGAGTTTAATGTGCCGTCCCGCTCCCCGCTTTTCCATGTGTCATTGTTCCTTTGGATTCTAACCTCCCACAAAATGTGGGCTATTTTATAATACACTGCTAGGAGGTGCCACATTCTAATAAAAAAGATAAAACTGTTTAAATGAAGGAAGGGTGCAGGACTTCTCCCCTCCATGTAATGACAGTGGCACAGGTTATAAAAATGGGCTTCTGATGCTCTTCTCTGCGCTAAAGTCTCATCACTTGTGGGCCCCAAAACCTTAGCCCAACAATAACTAGGCCACAAATCACTTCAGGAGCATGCAAAAGCATGGACTATTATTAATATAAGCAATTCACAAAATGAAATCTGATGCTTCATTTAAAGCAAACCTGTAATGAGGGGAAGAAATAAAAGTTAGATACTTACCGTAGTAGAGTGAAGCCTCTGGATAGTTTACAGGCTTCTCATTTAATCCTCAATCCCACCACTTCTTTGGGGCCATTCTCCCATCCTTGCACAAATGCATTCATACTACACATGCCCAAGTATGATCTGAGCTTGCGCAGTAGTGCAAAGCCGCTCGGGCGCAGAGGAAAAAGCCCTGCACAAGTGCCTTCCTGCTACCACACAGGTGCGGACCATACTTGCACCATACTTGCACCATACTTGCACGTGGCCATGAAAGCATATCCGACAAGCTCTTGTTGGATATGCTTAGAGGGTTGCAGCGATGGATCGGTAGGGTTAAGAAGGATGGGGAAGTTCTGGACAGTGTTGCTTCCAAGTTTTCACCAAAGTCATTTTCGCTTTGAAAATGCTATTTTCGATTTTGAGAAAATATGAGCGAAAATACATTATATTTTTGCTGAATGGTGAAAGGAAACAAAACATTTTTGAAAATTGTGAAAGATATTTATTTTAACAGCAAAAAATTAGCAAAAAGCACAAAATCAAATATTTTGTATGCGAAAAATATGACACACCGATAACCACCGTGAAAGATCTCCTCGTAATAAATATTTTGAAATGGCATAATGTTTTTGATGCTTGATAAAGGGGCAATACAATTGTTCAAAAATGTGTAGCTATCTGTAATAAGACCAAAATTAGATCATCAGCTATTTATAAATTTGCTCCTTAGCTTATTTTAAAAGTAAAATGACAAAAAAAATTAGAAATCTGCTTTCTAAAAACGTAATTTTTCTTGGATTGTATGAGATATATACACCAGTGTATGTATGTCAGTTTGTACGCCTTTGGAGTGCTTAAATATGAACCTGACTGTTTAACATAATTATCAGAATTTAATATACAACTGTAAAACATATTGCTGGACTAAACGCAGCTCGCGAAAACACATTGATTTTATAGCTCCCCAAACTGATTACATTAATATCTGTGCATAATTAGTTTACACATTACTAAATTACTGACAGATTAAATGTGAAATAGTGCAGTTCATACTCAGCCATATAACTGCCAGAAAGGAAATTAATATGGATTCAAATGGTCCTCCGAGACTTGCATTGAAATAGCAGAAATCTATAAAGGCTGCTTGCGTTAGGAAATATCTGTCACTGCCATGTCTGTGGTTAATACTTTGCAAACTTTGCTAATTTGACGGAGTTATAACAGAGAAAAAAAAAGAATGACTGCGGCCAGTTAATGTAGAAATATCAAGAATTATGAATTCACATAATGTTTGACCGAAAGGGGAAAAAATCTAGCTGCAGATACTAAATTGTTTTCATGCTCTGTTTATATTCTGCATAAACTGTACTATCTGCAACTTAATAAAATGTGTATATATCTGCTTTCTACAAAGTCTCTCCATCCATTATTCAGTTTTATAACTGCACTGTAACTTTCAGTATGAATTAACCTTTTGGATATCCAGATGTAGCTTACATTTAGCGTTTGCAGTACAAGTTTGTGTATGTACTTTGTTTCCACTACTGAGTGAGAACTTTTTATTGCATTTGTCAGTGGCAAACCTATTACCCATAATGCCCAGGATGACCCTTAAGGTCCTTCTCCTAAAGCACTTCAGCCTGATTTGAGCCTTGGCCTCCTTTAGTTTCCTGCCCCCATCCATCTCTATCCATTGCTTCCTGTTTTCAGTTGTGTAACATCCATTTTGATTTTCGAGGCTTCTCTGAAGGTTTTTTAACAATTAAGTTTTTACAGGAACAGGTTGTTATCCTATTGCCCAACCCCAAGACTTGGAGAACCAGTGTATTCTTTTAAGTCTGGAACCTGTCCAGCTAGGGAGACCCTACCATTAGCTAGGCTCCCATCAGCATTGCTCTCAAGTTCAGTTGTTCACGAAAGTCCCACCACTGCAACAAAATATGCCTTGGGCATTTGTGGACATGCATTTGCACCAGGTTTTGACCAATCACTAAGGTGCCCTTTCACAAATGGGCAAAAGCATGTCCATCATTCGCCCAGCAAACAGCACCATGCTAAGTCCACCCAGCATTACTTACAGTATGATATATCTGTTCCTAAGAAAACAGTTTGGCAAAACATCCATGAATCAATTGACTAACTGCTTCCAGATTTACAAATGTTCTCATATTGCAACTCTCCTAAAAACAAATCAGAAGCTATAAAACTTTTGAGTGGCTGTGCAAACACTCATGATAGCAGGAAAGCGATTAAAAGTTTTGTAGGTCATGCTTTCTCTTCAGTCTGAGATTTTCAGTTCTTAAACCCAAAACAGGAACATCAAACTTTGGTAGTCCTTTGCACTTTATTGTTTTATTTGCTACCATACTGTTTGTATTCCCCATTGTTATACTTGTTCCTATACTACTAATGCTTCACAGTGTTATGCTTGATCCAATGCTGCTGCCATTTGCCGGTGTTACTCTTGTTACCATACTACCAGTGTTGCTGGCAAATATTTGTCATATTTGTGAGCACAACCCTTGCATTAAAAATGTGATTTTCAATTTCAAAAATACATTGTATTTTTTAGGATATGGTCACTGAAATCGAATACAAGAAAGTAGGCACAAAAAAAACGCCAAAAACAAATTTGCATGAAAAACTTGAATTTTCGCAAACAATTAGAGTTTTCATTCATGAGTGAACAACAAACGACACCTTTTAAAGCAAAAAAAAGGTAAAAAAAAAATCGAGAAAATGTATTACAACCCCAGGGCAACCAACCACATCAAGCAGGTAAAAAGTCATAACCCTGACTCACCTCTGGTATCCAGAGTACACTGGATATGGCTTTCTTATGAAAAAAAATTGGTACTCGGCATGGTGGAGCCACATGATACCAAAATCACCCCTCCAACGGAGAGTGAAAAGCAGAAATAGAGTAAGTGCCAAGGTATATGTAAAATTAGTTTGAAACAACTAAAATTGAATGAGAAGGCGGTGGCTTACCTTATTGAGGTTAGCCACCTCCAGTTCTCATTCTATTTTAGTTGTTTTAACCTTATTTTACGTATACCTGAGCACTTCTTACCCCATTTGTCCTTTCACATTTCGTTGGAGGGGTATTTTTGGTCTCATGACAAGTACCAATTTTTTTTCACAAGAAAGCCATATCCAGCATACTCTGGACACCAGAGTGGAGTCAGGTTTGTGACTTTCCACCTGCTTGATGTGGTTGGTTGCCCTTGTTTTATAATATGACAAAGCCTCCCCCTTCCCAAGGGGCTCTTTTCCACCTCCATTGCCCAGGAGGAGGTGGGGGTCTAGGCCTTGAGGGGTAGGGAGTTCCCGGTGGCAACAGGGGTTCACCTTCAACTAGGGGACCACCAGATGCCCAACCTCCCAGGGGGAAACCCCATAGGTGAGCACAAATTTACTTAGTTAAAGAATATTTAAATACTTTTTTTTGTTGTGTTTTTATTTAATTTTTAACTCCTTTTGGAAATGGGTAAGGAGTACATTAGTTGTAGCTTGTTAGATTTGCAGTGCTAAAAGCCTTTCATTCAACACAAAATCAAAATCAAATTCAATCAAGTTGTGGCAAATCTCTGTGGTGAGCATGGGTATTAGTGGTGTGGCAGTGCAGCATTTGTGAGAAGTTTGGCAGGTGTCAGCACAGGGTGCTGTGGCTGCTCTGGATGCCATCAAGGGTGCTGGCGTTAAGGCAGTCCAAGCCCAACGGCACATTTTAAAGATACATTGCTAGGGCTTGTTATACCTTTGTATAGCTAGTTGTAGCAGCGTTGAGCGATTCTTCATTGGGGATCGTCATTCAAGTTATCAAGAGGATATTGGCTTTGGAATTTTCAAGAGTTTCTCAGGATCAGTAATTAATGGTACTTATATGGACCGAAGCCAATAAGGAGCCACTGTTCATTTTGGGTCCCTTTTTTTCTCCCCCAAAGGCCAGAGAGGTGCTGAAGTCTCAGGAGACTTCCGCCATTCCCTCTGTCTCTGGCAGCATGCAGACACAGAGCAGTTTACTGTAGCCACATGCTACCACAGTATATGTTTAACCACTTCCCGACCGCCGTATATACAATTGGCGGCCGGGAAGTGGACCCCGCAAGGACCGCCGTATTGACAAATGGCGGCGGTCCTTGTAGGGGCATGGGCGGAGCGATCACGTCATCAGTGACGCGATCCTCCGCCGGGAGTCGGAAGCCCGGCATTTTGCCTCTGCTCGCCGGCCACTTAGCAGAGCCGGCGAGCGGAGGAATCCGCCAAATCAGCCAATCAGGTAGTATAAGGCACTTTGTTAGGTAAACAAAGTGCCTTATACGTGCTTCCTCCTCGCCTCGTGGTCTCATTGTTGCTGAGACCACTAGTGAGGAGGAACCACTTTGTGAGTATACACTGCACAGCGTGTTTTTGCCTAACAGCCCCCCTGATCACCCACCCCAGGCCTCATACCCCCCCTGATCACCCCAGCAGACCCCTGCCCAGCACCCTAGCACCCCTGCAAAACCCCCACCCCCCCACCTGCCACTAACTAGCGACGCTGCCCCTTAGTTTAGGTCCCTAACTGCCTCCTAGTCACCCCTGATCCCCCCCCCTCTACCTTTAGATCACCCCCAGACCCCATCCCAGACTACCCCCCTGTATACTGTATACATCTGTATACAGCTACCTTACCTCCTGATCCCCCTCTGATCCCCCTCTGATCACCTGTCTATCACTTGTCCATCACCCCTCAGCACCCCCACCCATCAGAGCAGACCCTAACTGCCCCGCGGGGGTAACCGATCACCTGCCCAGGCCCTCGATTGCCCTCATACCCCCCTCCTGATTACATCCCCTGCTCTTTGTTTACATCTGTCCTCCCCAGCGATCACTAACTAATCTGCGATCAGTAACCCCCTGTGTCTGCCTCTCATCAGATCAGGACTCAGTCTGCCCCGTGCGGGCTCCTGATCAACCCCCCACCCCCTCAAATCGCCCTCAGACCCCCCCCCCCCTAATCACCGTCCAAGTGCATTGTATTTGACTGTGCTGCGCTTGTATTCGATTGTGCTGCGCTTGTATTCGATTGTGCTGCGATTGTATTTGATTGTCCCGTGATCTGCTTCGATTGTCCCGTGATTGTTTGATTGCCTCTGAGACCCCACTTCCCACCAACCCCCACCCCACCACCACCCCCACCCCCCATCACCTTCCGAGTGCATCAGATTTGATTGTGCTGCGCTTGTATTCGATTGTGCTGTGATTGTATTTGATTGTCCCGTGATCGGCTTCGATTGTCCCGTGATTGTTTGATTGCCTCTGAGACCCCACTTCCCACCAACCCCCACCCCACCACCACCCCCCATCACCTTCCGAGTGCATCAGATTTGATTGTGCTGCGCTTGTATTCGATTGTGCTGCGATTGTATTTGATTGTCCCGTGATCGGCTTTGATTGTCCCGTGATTGTTTGATTGCCTCTGAGACCCCACTTCCCACCACACCCAAGCCCACCCTCCCCCCACCACACCCAAGCCCACCCTCCCCCCACCACACCCAACCCCACCCTCCCCCCACCACACCCAACCCCACCCTCCCCCACCACACCCAACCCTACCCTCCCCCCCCACCACACCCAACCCTACTCCCCCCCCCCACCACACCCAACCCTCCCCCACCACACCAACCCTACCCTCCCCCCCCACCACACCCAACCACCACCTTCCAAGTGCATCAGATTTGCTTGTGCTGTGATTGGAGTCGATTGTGCTGTAATTGTATTTGATTGTCCCGTGATTGTTTGATTGCCTCTGAGACCCCACTTCCCACCAACCCCAATACCTCTCAAATACTCCCTTTTTGCTAGGTAGGTGCTCTTTTTTTCTGGGTAGTCTCGGAGGAAAACCCCATAAATTTAGCAATCCACAATGGCAAGAAGGGGGCTTTCCGATGACGAGGTATACAGGTACATGGACCAGTCGGATGAGGTCTTTTGGGAAGAATCATCCGTCGAATCTTCCGGGTCCGAATTTGAACCTGTAGAAAGCAGTGGTTCCCTGACCGAAAGTGATGACGAGGCTATGGTCCCGGCTAGAGCCAGGCGTACCAGACCCCAAGTCGCTAGACCGCAGGTGGCGCAGGATCCGCCTCAAGGGCAGCAGGGTGGTGCTAGCGCTGTTGATAGTTTTCTTGGTGAGGCAGGCACCAGCAGCGCAGCATCTCCTGGACTTGGTACCAGTACTTCTGTAGACCCTGGCGAAGTGGTGAGCGTCAGCATGGAAGTTGAAACTGGTACGGTGGCAAGTGCAGTAGTACCCCCGTCGCAGCCACCAAGAAGAAGACGGGCCCGTAGTACCCATAGACTCCCAGAGGTGCTGGCACAACCAGATTGGCAATCCCCTGATTCCGCCGCACCCATAGTGCCCCCTTTCACTGCCCAGTCTGGAGTCCAGGTGGCGACAGCTCATCTAGGAACGGCCCTAGACTTTTTGCAGCTGTTCATCACCCAGGTTCTCTTGGACTTAATTGTGGTTGAGACCAACCGTAAAGCCACACAATTCATCACCGAGCACCCGGAGAGCATGTATGCCCAGCCTTTCGGGTGGAAACCAGTCCAAGTTTCCGACATTAAAATCTTTTTGGCCCTTATCCTTCACTTGGGACTAATGAAACAGAATGTATTGCGGGCGTATTGGTCTACGAACCCAGTACATCATGTTCCCTTGTACCCTGCTGCCATGTCCAGGACACGATTTGAGTCCATCCTGCGCTTCCTGCACTTCAACGACGACGAAACCTGTCATGAAAGGGGAGACCCTGCTTATGACCGGCTCCACAAAATTCGGCCCCTCATAGACCACCTGTCCTCAACATTTGCAGATGCTTATATTATATCCCTGAACAGAACATCTGCGTAGACGAGTCCCTCTTACGCTTTACCGGGCGCCTTGGCATCAAACAGTACATCCCAAGCAAGCGCGCCCGGTATGGGGTGAAACTGTATAAGCTCTGTGAAAGGGCCACAGGCTATACATGTCGTTTTAGGGTCTATGAGGGAAAAGACTCAAAATTGGAGCCGGTCGGATGCCCTGACTACCTGGGGAGCAGTGAAAAGGTTGTGTGGGACTTGGTGTCACCCTTGTTCCGGAAGGGGTACCATCTTTTTGTGGACAATTATTACACAAGTGTGGCCCTCTTTCAGCACTTAAAGTTAGAAGGAATCCGATGCTGTGGCACTGCGCGGCCTAGTCGCCAGGGCTTCCCCCAACGGCTCATTACCACCAGACTTGAACGGGGGCAGAGGGCCGCCTTGCGTACTGAAGACCTGCTCGCGGTGAAATGGAGGGACAAGAGGGACGTTTACTTTCTGTCCACCATTCACACAGACACGACAGTCCAAATTCAACGGGCAACTAAGGTCATTGTAAAGCCCCTTGTCGTCCACGAATATAATGTCAACATGGGAGGGGTGGACTTCAATGACCAGAGGTTAGCGCCCTATTTAATTACCCGGAAAACGAGACGCTGGTATAAGAAAGTGTCTTTTTATCTGATTCAATTGGCAGTTTACAACAGCTTTGTTCTCTACAGTAAGGCTGGGAGAACTGGATCTTTCCTCCAATTTCAGGAACAGATCATTCTGGACATCCTGTATCCAGGAGGTGCCAGCCCCCCCCCCCCCCCCCCATGCAACTAGCCGACTGCATGGTAGGCATTACGCCTATCAGATTCCGTGTGCCCCAGGTCAACGCATCCGAAGAAAACGTTGTCGTGTCTGCAGCAGGACTGGAAGAAGGAATGACACCAGTTTTTATTGTCCCCGCTGTCCTGACCAGCCTGGCCTATGCGTGGGGCCGTGTTTTGAGAGGTACCACGAGCAGGTACACTATTAGAACCTAGGGAACTCCAGACACAGGAGTAGGCACACACTCAGTGGTCTTTCGCACATTGTCGCAGGGAGAGGAGAGGTAAGCTTAAAAAACCAAACGGGTAAGCATAAAAGTCGGAAGAAGGATCGGTTTCCATGCTTGATATTGCTGATCTGTCCTGGGTTGGCGATATAAGACGGCATGTTTGAATTTCCCTTGAGTGTGGACACCCCCGGTTTATATGTGATTTGGGCCTATGATGATGCTTTAATGCCACACAGAGTCATCTCTATTGGCAGGCATATTGCTGTATCCTACAGGCATAATGCTGTATACTAAAGTTCTGAGGCCCAGTCACATAAGTTGGTGGCTCACCCTGAGTGCAGGGTGGCACGGGGTGTCTCTCTCCTGAGGTTATCACTGCCATTGATGTGGAGGAAGATCTGCCATTGATGTGGAGCAAGGTATGTTTGCCGTTCATTTTTCCTTTCAGCCCAGAGTGCATTACTTGTATACCCAATATAAGGAGTATAGCAGAAACTCCTAATACTGGCCATACATGTAATGATTGCAGAGACCCTAAAATGCCAGGACAGACTCCACAAATGACCCCATTTTGGAAAGAGGACACCCTAAAGTATTATGTGAGGTGCACGGTGAGTTCATAAAAGATTTTAGTTTTTGTCACAAGTTAGCAGAATTTTTTTTTTTTTTTTTAACAAAGTGTCATTTTCCGTTTACTTGTGACAAAAAATAAAATTTTCAATGACCTTACCATTACCCTCATGGAATACCTTGTTGTGTATTCTTTCCAAAATGGGGTCATTTGTGGGGTTTGTTAACTGTCCTGGCAAGTGGGCGGGGTGCTAAATTGTGAGCACCCCTGTAAAGCCTAAAGGTACTCATTGGACTCTGGGCCCCTTAGCGCAGTTAGGGTGCAAAAAAGTGCAACACATGTGGTATCGCCGTACTCAGGAGAAGTAGTACAATGTGTTTTGGGGTGTATTTTTACACATACCCATGCTGGGTGGGAGAAATAACTCTGTAAATGGACAATTGTGTGTAAAAACATCAAAAAATTGTCATTTACAGAGGTATTTCTCCCACCCAGCATGGGTATGTGTAAAAATACACCCCGAAACACATTGTACTACTTCTCCCGAGTACGGCAATACCACATGTGTGGCACTTTTTTGCACCCTAACTGCGCTAAAGGGCTCAAAGTCCAATTAGTGCCTTTAGGATTTCACAGGTCATTTTGCGGAATTTGATTTCCAGACTACTCCTCACGGTTTAGGGCCCCTAAAATGCCAGGGCAGTATAGGAACCCCACAAATGACCCCATTTTAGAAAGAAGACACCCCAAGGTATTCCGTTAGGAGTATGGTGAGTTCAGAGAAGATTTTTTTTTTGTCAAAAGTTAGCGGAAAATTGATTTTTATTGTTTTTTTCACAAAGTGTCATTTTCCACTAACTTGTGACAAAAAATAAAATCTTCTATGAATTCACCATACTCCTAACGGAATACCTTGGGATGTCTTCTTTCTAAAATGGGGTCATTTGTGGGGTTCCTATACTGCCCTGGCATTTTAGGGGCCCTAAACCGTGAGGAGTAGTCTGGAAATCAAATTCCGCAAAATGACCTGTGAAATCCTAAAGGTACTCATTGGACTTTGGGCCCTTTAGCGCAGTTAGGGTGCAAAAAAGTGCCACACATGTGGTATTGCCGTACTCAGGAGAAGTAGTACAATGTGTTTTGGGGTGTATTTTTACACATACCCATGCTGGGTGGGAGAAATACCTCTGTAAATGGACAATTGTGTGTAAAAAAAATTAAAAAATTGTCATTTACAGAGATATTTCTCCCACCCAGCATGGGTATGTGTAAAAATACACCCCAAAACACATTATACTACTTCTCCTGAGTACGGCAATACCACATGTGTGGCACTTTTTTGCAGCCTAACTGCGCTAAGGGGTCCAAAGTCCAATGAGCACCTTTAGGCTTTACAGGGGTGCTTACAATTTAGCACCCCCCAAAATGTCAGGACAGTAAACACACCCCACAAATGACCCCATTTTGGAAAGTAGACCCTTCAAGGTATTCAGAGAGGGGCGTGGTGAGTCTGTGGCAGATTTCATTTTTTTTTGGTGCAAGTTAGAAGAAATGGAAACTTTTTTTTTTTTTTCTCACAAAGTGTCATTTTCCGCTTACTTGTGACAAAAAATAATATCTTTTATGAACTCACTATGCCTCTCAGTGAATACTTTGGGATGTCTTCTTTCCAAAATGGGGTCATTTGGGGGTATTTATACTATCCTGGAATTCTAGCCCCTCATGAAACATGACAGGGGGTCAGAAAAGTCATAGATGCTTGAAAATGGGAAAATTCACTTTTTGCACCATAGTTTGTAAACGCCATAACTTTTACCCAAACCAATAAATATACGCTGAATGGGTTTTTTTTATCAAAAACATGTTTGTCCACATTTTTCGCGCTGCATGTATACAGAAATTTTACTTTATTTGAAAACTGTCAGCACAGAAAGTTAAAAAAATCATTTTTTTGCCAAAATTCATGTCTTTTTTGCTGAATATAATAAAAAGTAAAAATCGCAGGAGCAATCAAATAGCACCAAAAGAAAGCTTTATTAGTGACAAGAAAAGGAGCCAAAATTCATTTAGGTGGTAGGTTGTATGAGCGAGCAATATACCGTGAAAGCTGCAGTGGTCTGAATGGAAAAAAAGTGGCCGGTCCTTAAGGGGTAGAAAGCCCTAGGTCCTCAAGTGGTTAAGAAGGTAAGCAGTTCACAACTTTGTTGTCTGAAGCAGACTACAACTATGACAGTGTAACAAATTATTTCCGTGGTCAGCGCACAGGATACGCACTGACACTGCGGAAATCCTCCACAAGCGTGTCATTTGTCAGAACCCAGCTTGGGTGCGATGCACCTGTAGAGGGCAATTCCCACCGGCAGATGGAGCTGTGGAGTGCAGATGAACACAGCCTCTGCATGGCCACAGATGCCAGTTGTGAATTGTACGAGTAGAAGCAATGCAGGGCAAGATAGCCCTTAAAGAGAGAGAGCACAGAGACAGAATGTATGTGTGTCCACCAATCTAGTCGCCACCCAGCGACGGTGAACACACAAGAACGGAAACGAAGTGGGAACGCAATCGCAAGACTGGCGATTGCCAACAGTGACATAAGACCGAGCAGGACAGAGCACGAGGGTAGCAAGAAGGCACAGCAAGAAACAACAATTAGAACATCAAAGAAAATAACAAACGCTAGCTTAACGCGAACACAGCACTCATTCGCAACAGGGAACGCGTTTAAGACACGATCACCGCACGTTAGGCGCCCAGTGATAAGCGTGCCACCCTAACTAACCAATGAGAAACAAATATAAAATAGAGAACGCGAACGCTTACTAAACGGTTGCCTCACCGAGCCTACAGCAAGCGTTCGTACCAGACAAGACAGACAGATGGGGCTACCAGTAGCAACCGCTGCTCTGGCTAGCACCCCTAAGGCAGAATACAGAAGGAACCACCGCTGCTACCACTAGAGCGGATGCGATCCAGACAGACAAACAGATGGGGCTACCAGAAGCAACCGCTGCTCTGGTTAGCACCCCTAAGGCAGAATACAGAAGGAAGCACTGCCACTACCACTAGGGCGAATGCAATCCAGACAGATGGAGCAGCCAGTAGCAACTCTGGCCTACACTCCCAGACAGACAGAACAATTTCCTGTCGACCGCTGCTGGCGACAAGATAACACGACACAGAGAGACAGAACAAGGCAATACAGATAATACAACCTGACTGCACTAGAAGGGATGCCTAGTGCAGTCCCCAGGAATTGCTCTAAGATAATCTTTAGCAAACAAGCAAGGCTGATACTCCAGGAGAGTTTAGCAGGAACAAACCATCATGACCAGCAAGGGATTCTGGGAGAAAATGGTATTTATACTGCAAGCCATCAAAGGAGGCAGCTAGGCAATTTGCATGACAAGTGTATGCAAATTCCTCAGCAGAGCAACTCTGAAACTTGCAAAGTGAAGACAGGTCTCTTTTTCCAGAGACCTGTAGCATTCAGACCTAAAGAATGGTCAAACAGCTGTGGGCCTGTGCAGACAGCAGAGCAGATCATTACAGACAGACAATGTATGGGAAGGAACTTCATCAGAGCTATTTATGTGACTTCCGGAAAACACTTCCTATAATTCAATGCTTTTCCTCAAGACCCCCTTGCAGTATCTCTAGGAAGATTCATTTGGCCCCACTGTTTGGAAATAATACCTTTGTAGTGTACTATCATCTATCAGGAGCAAACAGTAACCCTCAGGGTGGGGGGGCTGCTTCTCTCTTGCCATTCCCGATTTGCGGATATCTTATCTAATGCAGGCACTGGGTTGTATCACCTCTCCTACATAAATGCCCAGTGTTTAGTCACACAGTTCCATATGGCTTCCAAAAGTTTCCTCACATGACGTGGTGGAGCACCAGGAATGGGAGTCAAATAATCATAAGTGGCTACACAACAGGTGGTGCTGTGAAGAGGAGAGTAGATTTGACCCAGCACTAGAAGCAGGAAATGGACACTGATTTCCTGTACTATTCTGCATGCCTGGAGAGTACAAAGACTGCCTAATTGTAACTGGAAGGTGAGAGAGGCACAAAGGATACCTAATTGGGTTTGGGGATTGCTTACCCAAAGTTTTTCTGACCTGATAATTAATTGTTATGCCCCTGCTATCCATTCTTCATCATCATGCTCTTAAGGGTCTTCTGAAACTACTTAAGCCAGCCATTACTACCACTTTAATCACTTCTGAATAAAAAAAAGCCTTATTTTCACCAAAGCAGTGAAGAAAAATGGTAGAATTTTTAATCACCTTTAAAGAGAAAAATGACCAAGTCCTCAAAATATTGCTTCATAGTATATCAGGTATATTCCTGTGAGAGAGACCATTAGCCAAGGGCAGCTTCGGCGGAACTAGTGGGGCAGCGTGGGAAGCGCTGTGCAGCCATACCTGTCCATTTACTTATTCATTGGGTGAGTCTCGTGCTTGTTCTCTGCCATCTTTATTACACTTTTGAATCTTTTTGGCATGCGGATTGCTGCCATCTTCTTTCACTCGCTTCATTACTCATCTCATCTTGGTACTTGCTGGGTCTAAACCTTTTTATTTTTCACTCATATTTCAGCAGTTTGTATATTTCTTTCACCAGGTATTTCATTTGGTGTCCCCCTTGGGTCTTTCTATACACCCCCTCCTCACTGTGTTTTTTGATAACCAATTATGGATTTTTATTGATGTTTTGTATCTATATATTTATATATTTCTCACCACAGTGTTGTGGACCCTTCCATGATATCTTATTATCCAGTTTAGCACTAGAAGATTAGCACTAGCACTTTGTGTTGAGCAGGGAAATTGTATAGGAGATTTTATATGTTTGTATATTATCATATACTCCTCCTGGGATATGGATTTGTGAAACAGATGTCTCTAGTTTATACTTTTTTATACATAATTTTTGGACACTGTTACAATATTTATCACAAGGTTACCCAGGAGAATCATTGACCTGTTTTATGATATATTGCACACTTGACTCAATCATGTATTTTTGTTATTTAGGGGCCTGTGTACCAGGTCTGACTGCCTGTTTTTAATTGGTTTTATCTTTATGAGCTGGTTTTGAATAAAGATTTTTTCACTGATCCAGGTGTCTTTAGCCATATATTAGCCACGACTCTTAGCTAATAATTATTGAATATTAGGGGGTTCTAGTTCTTTTTCTTTTTTGTAGTGGGGTAATTAGTGTCTCAGCAGAGCTGATTAACTACCTCTGTGGATTTCCACAAAACATGCACTGTTGGTGAGCCTTGAGGACAGGGTTGGGGAACACTGCACGGATCATCTGGCTATTAGTATTGGGCAGGGGGACCAATACTGTCTGTTAGAGCTGTTAGATTGGACTAAAGGGGTGTCCAAAAAGTTTGCTAAGGTCCAGTGAGTTGCAGCTACTCCCCTATTCAGTGGAACAGTTTATTACCACTCTGAATTTGTTGGTTGAGTTAACTTTTCTTCTTCTTTCTCATTGTCTTTCCTTAATCTGTTTAACAAATAGTATTTTGTGTTCTCTTTTATACTGCGTTTGTTCCTTTGGTTTTGGTTTTCGTTTTTTTAATCAACAAGCCTATTATATTTAAAGAGGACCTAAACTTATGCCTATGAATGTAGAAAAATAGTAAAACTAACCCTGTTTGTATTTAGAGATAACAGGCTGTCTAATTCTCCCTTATTTGGAAGTAATAAATCACTGTAATGTAAGCTGACACCTCTCTCTGATCTGTCCCATAGTCCATGCCATTCAGAGGCTGTATGTAAACACAGGAGTTTTAACCCTGTAGGTGCTCCCATCAAACCAGGAAGTAACAGTTCTGCACCATCTCTGAGGAGATCTGAACAAGTTAACAAATAAATGTTTTTCTGTAAAGGATATTATGCTGTTTCTTCTCTTTTAGAGCAGAGAGGCAGTCCTGGGTTTGAGCAGATAGATAGAGCAGGAGGTGTGAGGAGACCGTGCAGGTGTGAGGAGACAGCTGGGTGGTGCTATTGGTCACAACACCCAATTTCCCATGCTGGTGCAACTTTATCGTGACAGGTGGTTTTGAGAAGTGCCATAGTTGTAATCTTATTATTGCTATAGCGCCACAGCTGGATTTTTTTATATAATTTGGGTGCTGGTAATAGCTGTACCCAGAATTATGTGTCCCTCCGAGTTGCTACAACCTAGAGGGGGAATAGTATTTAACCACCCTGGCGTTCTATTAAGATCGCCAGGGAGGCTGCGGGAGGGTTTTTTTTTAATAAAAAAAAAACTATTTCATGCAGCCAACTGAAAGTTGGCTGCATGAAAGCCCACTAGAGGGCGCTCCGGAGGGGTTCTTCCGATCGCCTCCGGCGCCCAGAATAAACAAGGAAGGCCGCAATGAGCAGCCTTCCTTGTTTTGCTTACATTGTCGCCATAGCGACGAGCGGAGTGATGTCATGGACGTCAGCCGACGTCCTGACGTCAGCCGCCTCCGATCCAGCCCTTAGCGCTGGCCGGAACTTTTTGTTCCGGCTACGCTGGGCTCAGGCGGCTGGGGAGACCCTCTTTCGCCGCTGCTCGCGGCGGATCGCCGCAGAGCGGCGGCGATCAGGCAGCACATGCGGCTGGCAAAGTGCCGGCTGCGTGTGCTGCTTTTTATTTGAGCCAAATCGGCCCAGCAGGGCCTGAGCGGCAGGCTCCGGTGGTACTGGACGAGCTGAGCTCGTCCAGACCGCTCAGCAGGTTAACACCGCCTAGAATTTCAGTGGCATCAGGGTAAACCATTAGTTGGCTCACCCTGTGCCCAACTGACTGACACTTATGGCAGTTTTATCAGGCCATTACATGTGAATCATAGCCATGGATTCTTGTTAATGTAATCATGCATGTTTCTAACTTTGAGTACAACTGGAGCGGTTTCTTGCTTTTATCTTTACTGTATTTATTGCTGTTATATCGATGTTGTTATTATCACTGTACAAGTACATCTTTTGCGATGTCATGAAAGATGGTTGGGCTATGCAAATCCGTAATGATTTTTTCTCAATATTGTCTTTTTCTTATTCATTCAATGCTCTGGTAAGGAAAAAAAATGAAACAAAATATTTTTTTTCAAAGAGGCATGGGAATTACCTTTCCTTGAGTACCTGACTAATGCTTGAGGCCCATACAAATGCTCAATTAATGTTGCCTGGTGGGGACCGGGATCTTATCCGCTGAGCGACATAACAAGCCAGACACTGTACAGATGTGCAAATGTGTTGCTAGCATTTAGGCTAGCAACGTGTTCTGTTACAGTGTGTGTGTGTGGGGGGGAGGGGGCATGGAGGACCTACTAAGTTGCTCAGTTGTGATAAGTGCAAATAACAAAGCTCCAAGTTGTCCCTCAGCTTAAGTTATCTGCCAAGTGGATCTCTGGCTGGGTGACCGCCACTGCCAGAAGTCGGGGGCTGCTGTATAAGATTGATCAAGGAGCTGCAAGTAATTGAACTTAGACCAATAATTATTGACGAGAAGTTATTCTGATTGGTCTAATTTCAAGCTGTATATAATTTATATGAAATTTGAATGCAAGGTGAAATTATTAGAATCTCCTTACTCCTCCCTACTGCTGTACAAATGCTGGATTTTCATCAGAAGTGCTCATTAAAAGCCGCTTTGGCTGAGTTTTATCTTAAAAGGAACGTAAACTGTTGGAAAAAAAAAAAGTTTAAAGAGAAACCGTAACCAAGAATTGAACTTCATCCCAATCAGTAGCTGATACCCCCTTTCCCATGAGAATTTTTTTCCTTTTCTGAAACGAATCATCGGGGGGCTCTGTATGGCTGATTTTGTGGTGAAACCCCTCCCACAAATGATGTCAGCGCCTCACAGCACTGAGGTACTGACATCACACTGTGGGAACCTTGTTGCATTGGGGGAAATAACAGCTGTTTACAACTGCCAAAAAAGCAAGCAGCATCTATTTCCAGTGACATCACCTGCCAGCAGTAAAAATGACGCCATGTGATAAATGTCAGAATGTAAATGAGGGAGAGGAAAGATTTTACAATGGGCTAACACTGACTAAATCATTTTGTACATAATTATTGTAAAAATTAAGCACTTTTTTATTACATTATTTTCACTGGAGTTCCTCTTTAACCTACCTAGGGCTTCTACCAGCCCCCTACAGACATCCTGTTACCACACCATCGCTAAGTGATCCTCCAGTCTCCCCCCTTCCCCCTTGCAGTATCCCTCATCCGGCTGGCCAACTGGCACTGTGCATGCGCCTTGATCGCCTGTGCATGCACAGTGGAGATCTTTTTTGCACTGTGCATGAGCAGAGCGCTCCCATCCACAGAAGCGTGATTGGAGCTGCGCGGACCAGGTCCGTACATCAAATCTAAAGTGCGGTACTGCAGGGAACCAGAGGATTGCATTGTGACTGTGCGGGTACAGGATGTCTGTAGGAGGCTGGTAAAAGCCCAAGGTAAGTTAAACTTTTTTTTTTTTTAAGTTCACTTTAAGGTATTTACTAAGGAAATTATCTAATCTCCCCAACACAAACATGACACACACATGCAGTGTGTGCTTCAGTTTAAAAGATTGCCCTTCACACTTTCTGTTCCGACAAGCACTAGAGCAAGACGTGAGAGCAGGTTTCACCAACCATGACACCGACAGTACTAAATAGGCAAAGAAAACTTGGCAAAAGCCCCAAACTATCACAACTCCAAGCAAGCAGATAAAAAGCTTATGCTAGAGTTCCACTCCGACTTAATGAATTGAAGTGAAAGAAGAAAATGCCTCTTGTGGAGGCCAAATTAAAATCTTCTCAATCCTCTGTTTCATTATATTATTTATGCTGTTACTTAAGAGCGGTGAGAACATTTTGCAGACTTGTAAGAAGGGGATGCAGCTCTCCTGTTACCCTTCTGTGCAGTGGTTAATTAGTTCCTAATGACACTCGATACATCTGTAAATGCAGGAATTGGATTTTTGGTCTTCATTTTAGTGGATGCGTTCTGCAAAGAATGAAAAATAAACCATATTTTTTAAGTGCCTTCTTAAAACATTTCCATGGAAAACAAATGAAAGTGCTTTACCTTACTAGTCTACAAAAGAAAATTCTACATTATAAGAAAGGGTTTTACTTCCAACAAGCTTGGGAGGTCAAGTGTTTTTCTGCTTGCAAGAAGGCATATAATTGTTACATTTTGTAATAACGGTACACGATACCTCACTTAATGTATTCTTCCAGCAGAGTTCTGTCCTTTGTTATACTTAAATAGCAGAACTGTTGTTCTGTATATCAAGAATGAGAAATCTCCTGGAGGAGGCCACACATTGAGATATTCTATATACTTCAGTCCCAGGCCTTGCCAGACTCTCTCTGTATTCCAAATAGAGATTACGTGGGATCTAGGGAACAGATCTTGAGATATACTTCCTTTCCTGTTTCTGGTTGAGCCGCTGTGAATCTGTGTAGTAAAGTCATCTGTGAGGTTGTTTTAGCATTGGGTAGGAGGCCTGTTCTACGGCTCTAACTATGACCTGCTCTAATCACAGGACACTCAAGATTTAAGTGGATCTGTCAGTACTACATAAACAACACTCGAGGTGACAATATATCAGGTAAGAACATGTCTGCTTAAAAACTTTCAGTAAGCAAACGAAATAAAACCTGTAGTTTACTTCTAACACCAAAATGTTGCTGTTTGGGTTGAATATTCAAGTTTTTCAGAACAAAGAATTTGAAGTAGAATAGTGGTAAATTTATATCTGTGGCAGACACAACTGACAGAGACCGCCCTGTGCAAAAAGTAATTTGTCCGCAAGGAAAAAAAATGAAAAAAGAAAGAAAAAATAAATAATTTTGCCCTTACTAGGGATGAGTAGACAACATTTGCAAACTTAAAGAGCCACTATCACAAAAAAGTTTTAATTTATAATACATGTAAACACATGCAAATAAGTAGTAGTACTATTTTGGCAGTTGGATTGAGAAACAAAATAAAGAAGCATAGTATGGATACAGAGGCCCCAAAAGGATAAAAGAATCTAAAAGGTTTAAAACATGAAGAGGCAGTGGTGGACTTACCTCCTCCAAGCAGACACAAAAATTGCCAATGTGTTTGACAAATATAACAAGTTTATTTACATACTCCAGGGGACAATGCAACACGTTTCACGGGTTTGATCCTGCTTCATCAGGCAATAACAACAGAGCAATAGCATATGTGGTCAGTAGAAGAGCCAGACACCTTGGAAGAGGAGGTAAGTCCACCACTGCCTCCTCATGTTTTAAACCTTTTAGATTATTTTATCCTTTTGGCACCTCTGTATACATACTACGCTATACTAAGTCCACCCCTAGTGGAGGGGTGTTACCCCCTTGTTTCCTCATCTATGGAGAGAGACTTCTTAATCCTGAGTGGGGTCAGGTCTAATCTTCCCACCTGCCTATACAGTGGTTGCCTTTGAGGTAACCCTGCTTTGTGAGTATAGCTTATTACTCTATCATACTTAATGTCAACTACCAGTACATACTACGCTATATTTGGCTCTTGGTGTCCCTACTCTGTGTAACAGAATAAAGATGTGTAACAGAATAAAGAAAACCCTGAGAATCCCCCACGAGGAGATGGGCTAGTCCAAAACATGTTGGTTCATTGTCAGATTTTTACTACCTATTGTGACAGCAGCTTCGGAGAAAAATAATTTATAGCACATTTAAAATACTACATGTATTTTACAATTTTTTGCAATAGTGGACGTTTAATTTCACATCAAATCTGAATACTTTTGCCCAGTGAGAATTTTGCAACATTGCGAGCCAAAATGTGTAATTTCACAATTTTGCATTGCTAACTATGGGGCTGATTTTGGCAAAGCCCCAATGCCTAATACATTGCTAATATGGTGTTAATATCATGGGTATCCCAGGGAGTGTATCAATTTTTTTTTTTAAGATCTTCAGAGTATCTTCAGAGAAAATCGATTGCCCCAGCTGACTCCAATGTAGCAGCGCCACTGCTAACTTCTGTGATCATACAAAAATGAAGAGAAAAAGCACTGGCACCAAAAATGCAGCAGGGAGGATTTCAACCACAAATGGGCTTACCTGCAGTGTGCTCCACAAACAGTCAAATTGCGGTCCAAAGAACGAGAAGATGATGGGCATCTACTGCATAAAAACGGGGGTCTATCTCTGCGAAACAGCTGTCAGACATCTTTGTTTTCCCCCCACTGCTGTAACCACTGTGTCTACCCACCACAATAAAGGGTTTTTATGCAGTAGATGCCCATCATCTTCTCGTTCTTTGGACCGCAACTTCTGTGATCAATAGAAAAAAAAACCCTTTCATGCTATTGTCATAAAATTTGCCATGTTTGTTAAGGAGATTAATTGGAATATGGTAAAAAAAAAACTAAAAAGACCAAGTAGTTTTTGAGAGAACACACTTTACAGTTCCTTAGGAAAAGTGGATTTTGAACCCGGCAACATAATATTTTTCTGCAATACACCTGCATATCAACTTTTGAGTTCTGTATACGCATTTTATGCATGTACTCACGTCATCAGCAGACGTTAGAGAACAGAATGTGAATGGGAACATACAGTATGTGCCCAAAGCCAATCAAAGTGCCTGATTAATGAATAAACTCTGCTGTAATGAATGTAAACACCTAACTTTCTCTTTTGTTTTGCCTTTCTAGGCAGGAATGTGCCATCTAATGGACAAATATAATAGTGCACTACACTTTCGGGTCAAGTGCGCTTCCCATTACACTGCAACAGGTATGAAATGTTCCATAGACTTTCATTGCTTTAGTGTTACCCTGCGGTAAAAAAATGGTAATGTAACACTATGAAAATGCCCTAGTGTGAAAGGGGCCTCGGGCAATTGGCAAACCCACTCAGCAATCCATACTTGTCAAGAAGCAGCAAGAGGTGATTATGGGTTAGTTGACTAAATGCCTTAGCTAGATCCAGAACCAGCTAAAGTATGGGAGGATGTTTTACTTTTTAGTGATGAAAAAGCCGGCACCACAAGATTTATGCTCCATGTTGCTTTAATTCAGCTGAGTCATCTCTGATAACGACGTTTCGGAATCGCAGCTACTTTCTCAAGTTGATGAAACACTGATGTGGGTGTGTCATCAACATGAGAAAGGAGCGGCGACTCCAAAATGTTGTTGTCAGAGATGAATCTGCTGAATTAAAGCAGCATTGAGCATGAATACGGCCGTGCCGGCTTCTTCTTTACTAGATTTCTGGACTGGTCGTTCGCTGGCCGGGCACGCCAATAGACACTTCTGACAGTTTGGTTTGTGCTACCAACCTCTAGATGTTTTACTTTTTATTACATGGTTTGTCTTGGGCAATGATGATTGAGTGTATCAGTGGCATATGGGGGATTCCCTATACTGTAATTTTTAATGGACTTGGTCTGATTGGTTGGCCTTCTATTCTAAAGCTGGCCACTAACGGTCCAATTTCTAGCGAAAAATCGTTTGAGCGATCAGAAATTCTGATCAGAAGTGAAATATTGTAATACATCCTTCACTACACCATCATCAAACCAATCTTTGCTTCCTATCCATCACAACCAACAAGAAAATCCAAATTTTGGTTCGACGAAAATTCATTCGGACAACATTTTTTTTCGCTTGTTCATAATCGATTGTGTCCAGCAATGGAGATTATTTACAACCAATCCGATCAGAATTTCGGATCGCTCAAAAGATTATTCACTAGAAATTGGACTGTTAGTGGCCACCTTAAAGCAATGCAAAGTATTATAAGATGTACTCCTCATCCTTACACCTGTGTATATTAACACTCAAAACATTTTTTTTTTAAACCGTAAAACCATTCTCAATGATTGGTGCGTATTTAATTTTTCTTTTTAATTTTTTTCATAGAGGATCTTTTTATACCTTATCAATAATATCCATGTTAAGCCACATACATCAAAATAAGCTTAACATTACCGTTTTACCTACTCTAAAATACTTCTTCAGTTGGTAAATGCTGAAAATCAAGGTTTTAGATAAGATACATATATTTCCTAGGCAAAAAAATTCAGAGGTAAAAATAAATGAATTGAATAAGTGTCACTTAGATTATATATTTTTAGAATTAGGTACCCAAGACTATTAACAAAAGATAGTTTACTTCTGCTCTATTTGCTTGAGCTGAGTTCATTCTTAGGCACAAGTTTATTATTCAAAGACACCCACTATAACCAGATGAATTGATTGATAATGTGCATAACATGAGTCATGTTGAGAAAGAGCCACTACCTACAGTATATGCTAAATATAATATTAAAGGAAACCTAAAGCGAGAGGAATATAGAGACTGCAATATCTATATTCTAAGCAATACCAGTTGCCTGGCTATCCTGCTGATCCTCTGCCTTTAATATTTTTATCCATAGACCCTGAACAAGCATGCATCAGATCAGGTGTTTCTGACATTATTGTCAGATCTTACAAGATTAGCTGCTGCTTGTTTCTGGTGTGATTCAGACACTACTGCAGCCTAATAGACCAGTGGGGTTTCCAGGCATCTGGTATTGTTTAAAAGGAAATAAATATGGCAGTCTCCTTATACCTCTCACTTCAGTTGACCTTTAAGTTATCTGTTACACTGTTGGTGTTGTACAATTCTTTAGATACAGCGCTGGGTCCATGGTCTGAATTCCAGCTAGGAAACTATCTGAATGGATTTTGTATGTTTTACTAGTGTCTGCAAGAATTTCCTTCGGGCACTAAGGTTTCCTCCCACATCCCAAAACCATACAGATAAGTGATAAGTTACTTGCCTTCCCCCTAAATTGGTCCTAGACTATGATAGCCATTTAACTATGCTATGAATTACTGTAAACTGTGAGCCCCTCGGGTTAGTAACAAGACTGACCTCTGTATATCACAATATGTAAGCCCTATATAAATAATAATAAATATTTTATATTGATAACGTTGGCAAGATTAAAAGATTACTCTTAAGATATTTATGATGTATTTATTAAAGTGAATATCCGAGCTGCAAAATAAATGACACCTACTTACCCGGGGCTTCCTCCAGCCCCTAACAGGCGCTATGTCCCTTGCCGCAACTCTGCTCTCAGCTGATTGCTCCGGGCCCCCGATGGTGCAGAGGCCGACCTCGCCAGGTCGTCCTCTACTGCCCCTGCAGGAGCGCCGCTGTCAATCACTCGCATGTGGTGTGGAGTGTACTGCGCAAGAGCAGAACTACTGCGCCTGCACAGTACACTCAATTGACACCGACGCTTGCGCAGGCGCAGTAGAGGATGACCTGGCGAGGCCTCTGCAGCAGAGGGGGCCGGGAGCCAGTGGCTGAGAGCGGAGCTGCGCTTAGGGACATAGTGGCTGCTAGGAGCTGGCATAATGGATCTGTCTACACAGTCTTTGCTTTTTTTTTGGGGGGGGGGGGGGGGGGAGGATAGGTCACCTTATATAGTAACATAGTTCGTTTGGTTGAAAAAATCCCATCCATCTATCAAGTTCAACCAGAAAGGAAAAAAAAAATATCATCCTGAACCCACACATATCCTAGTTATCCTAGTTGATCCAGGGACAGGTGAGAAACCTTACAAGGCCTGGACCAATTAGCCTTCAAAGGGAAAAAGTTCTTCCTAATTCCAGATGGCAGTCAGATAAATCCATGGATCCACATTCTTACCTAGTATTAGAGCAATGGAATCTGGATGCCCTTAAATGCAATGAAATCATCCAAGGCCTCTTTAAATGCAGATATAGAGCTTGTCATAACTACCTCCTAAGGTAATATATTTCAAATATTACCTACTCTAACTGTGAAGGACCCCTTTCTAAATAGATGGCAAAACATTTTTTCCTCCATACGCAGATCATGTTCCCTTTTATGTTTGGGCTTTCTGCCCTCACTTAATGTGGTGGCTGCTGGTGTAGGAAGCATGCATGTGTGTTGCTGTTGAGGTATTTGGACTTTCTTCCTGATGGTGGTGCCTGAGGTCAATATACACCTTGCTAAACCCTGCTTCACGTTCATGGTGAGGGATGCCAGGGTGTGGCCATGTTCTCAGCTTCTCCTGGCAACAATGTACATTCTATAAATGCAGCCTTGGCACTCCCCAACTAACATTTTATCCTGATGAAGCAGGTGTTACCAGCAAAGCCACTTGCCATCCACAGTCAAATGAAAACGTTTGGAAACCCCTCTCAGCCTGCATAATGATTTACTTTACTGTCAACATATAAAGATAACAGTGGTATGTCTTTTACCACCTAGAAACATCTGTACTGTGGTGTTTTCTGAACAAATGCTGATTTGAATGTATGTAACTGCTCAATACTGATTACTCGGCACAGCAAATTGTTTGGATAGTTTGCTAAGCTTTAAACTTCAAAGACAGGTGTGGCCAATAATGAGAAAAGGCATGTAAGGTGGCCAATAGCGAGTTATGCTTTTCTTTGACTTTTCTCTGAAGAGTGACAGCATGGGATCCTCAAAGCACCTCTCCAAATATCTGAAAACAAAGAATGTGCATTATCTTGGTTTAGGGAAGGCTAAAAAATGCTATCTCAGGTTTAAACTGTCAGTGTCAACTGAAAGGAATGTAATCAGGGAATGAAAGGCCAGAGGCTCAGTTGCTGTGTTAAACTAAGGTCTGACAGGCCAAAAAAAATACAGGAGCAGCATACGCAGAGGCCGGTACGTAAGTAGAAGGGAGCATTTCTTGTGACTGCAGGGGGCCCATAGCAGTAAGAGGGCCCCAACAAAGGGGTCCATCCTTCAGTTTAGGTGTTTTTGTGCTTACACTTGTTATGGGATATGAATTATATGAAGATGGTGATGTCCACACTTGTTTTATGACCCTTGTAAGATAGGCCTCCAGGCTGTGAGGTCAACCAGCATGAGGCAAAGTATAGGGTGTGGTGAATATTACTGGGCTCCATCACAGTTTTGCTGGGGGCCCCCATGGTTTGTAGTTATGCCCAGTGGAGAGGATTGTGAGAATGGTTACACATGACCCACAGATCTTCTATGAAGACGTTCAAAAATTGTTGCTGCAAATGATGTATCTCCAGTTTGCACAACAAACATATCTGCATGGCAGGGTGATCAGGGTGATGAGAAAGAAAGCCCTTGTTGTATGCTAAAACTCATTTACACAAGCCAAATTCATAATGGAAAAATTGCTTTAGACTTATGAGACAAAAGGTGTTATTTGGTCATAACAAATAGCACTTTGCATGGTGAAAGAAGAAAACCCACATTCCAAGAAACCTGTTACCTACTGTCAAAAATTGGTGGATGTTCCATGATGCTGTGGGGCTGTGTGGCTAATTCAGAGCCTGGAACATTGCTAAAATAGAAGATAGGATGAATTCGACCCAATATCAGCAAATAATACCCAAAACACAGGTCAATATCTACAAAGGCATTCATACAGAGGTAGAGGTACAAAGCTCTGGAAAGGCCATCACAGTCCCCTGACTCGAATATCATCAAATATCTACGTAGTCGTAGTGATTATAAGCAGGTTTTCCATGCTCAGCAGCCATCAACTTTATCTGAACTGGAGAAATTTTAAGTGGAAGAATGGTCAAATATACCTCCATGCAGAATCCAGACTCTCATCAAAGTCTAGGAGGTGTCTAGAGGCTGTTAATTTTAAAAAAGGAGACTTAGCTAAGTATTGATTTAATATCTCTGTTGGGGTACCGACATTTATGCGCCTGTCTAATTTTGTTAGGATGCACATTGCATAGAATTTTCTGTTAACCTCCCTGGCGGTAAGCCCGTGCTGAGCACGGGCTATGCCGACGGGAGGCACTGCTCAGGCCCCGCTGGGCCAATTTGCATAATTTTTTTTTTCACTACACGCAGCTAGCACTTTGCTAGCTGCGTGTAGCATCCGATCGCCGCCGCTACCCGCCGATCCGCCGCTATTCGTCGCACCGCGGCCGCCCCCTCCCCAGGCCACGTGCGCTGCCTGGCCAATCAGTGCCAGGCAGCGCTGTGGGGTGGATGGGAGTCCCCTTTGACGTCACGACAGAACCTCAGAAATACTGTCGCTATACGACATAACATATATTAAAAGGAAGTTGCTACTTTAAAAGTTTAGCCAATGATACACACACAAAAAAGTTAAAGGACATACGAGGTGATCAAGTGTATAAAAATTAAACGAAATACCTAAAAATTGTCCTGCAAAGACTCTGGTCCGGCCCAACCCGGGAACAGAATTCCTCCATAGATCTCGCGCCTGCACAGTTCGCTTGGCTGCTACTGTGCCTGTGCTAATCGGGAGCTCTCTACTGCTGGATCCGCACTCCCGCCGGCCATCAGGATGTAGAGAGCGTGTGCTCACATCACTGCCAGCGCAAGGGCAGTAGCAGCAAAGCAAACTGTGCAGGCCCACGGAGCTATGGAGGAATTCTGTTTCCTGGTTAATGATGCCAACCTGGGGGGCGGGAGCGGGGCCCAGAACGGAGTTTTGCAGGGCAATTAGAGTATGGGGCAGAACAAGGTCGCAGACCATGTACCAGTAGGTTTATGGACAATGACAAGTATTACATTTTTATACACTCATCACCTCATATGTCCTTTAAGAGGGGTTCCCAAACTTTTCATATAAGTGTAGTTGCACTACCCACTGCTTCCTTTCTGTCTTTTATGGTAATTTGCATGAAGCATCTCTGCTTCATCCTTTTTCTCTACTATTTACAGATACTCCTTCCTCAGATGGACCTATTGCCATGTGTTGTTTTTTTTTTCCACCTACTGGGTGCAATTACAACCTAAATAAGCTTTATATTTTAGACTATACTTTTGAAACCAACATTTTCTTGCAGAGTCCATGAGCTGTTCGTAGCCACAAGCAGTTCCCTTTCACTTTGGGAGAATTGTGTGCCACTCTTTGAGCAATGATCTGAAACTCTGTGGATCAACGTTATGTGGATCTTGATGCTCACAGTATGTCTAGTTGGAATCTAATGTATGGCCTTTGCAAATACTATCTGTTGGAGTTGTTTGTGCAATTTTTTAATTAGCAAGCTGTTTTTTATCGAAGGAAAAGAGAGAGTAGAACACCCATATATAGCACCACACTTGAACATCAATGTATCAAAAGAAGTAATTTATTATAATCTATCAGCACACAAGGATAAAACCATTTAAAGAATATCCTTACATAGAAAACTTCCCCTTGGGTTTACTTATCTCAGGAGGGGGAAGCTTCTGGATCCTACTGAGGCTTCCCCATCCTCTTCTGTCCCTTCTGGCTTACTGATCAGGTGCAGGCAGAAATAGCTGAGCCCAATCGGGTTCACTCTACTGCATAGGCAACCTACGCCTTCGCAGTAGAGCGGACCCATTCAAACTCAAGTGGAAATAGCCGAGCCTGAGCCCGATGGGAAAGCTGCTACTGCGCCTGTGCTGGAGCTGGAGAAGGTAAATATTGCAGGCATTACTGCACCTGCGCCACAGCTGCCATCTGTGTCAGCTGTGGTTTTGTGGGAGCCAGCACAGGACCCGGGAGGCAGAGGAGGACAAGGGAAGCCTCATTAGAATCCAGAGGCATCCCCCTCCCGAGGTAAGTAGCCCCCAGAGTTTGAGTTTTTTTTTGTTACAGTTCCTCTTTAAAACTGTAACAATTCACCATCTGTCAATGGATTAAATCAGCAATGTATCAATATAACCTATAGTAAATTTATCACGTGATGCGGTCACAATTGGGCGCACTCAGTGATTAGATTATTATGACCGCATCAGGTTTTATATATACTGTAGGTCATTTATACCTCTTTTTGCAAATACTACTGGTGTGTGCTACATCGCTATATTAATACATTGCTGATTGAATCCAGTGACAGCCGGTGAATTGTTACAATTTTAAATATTTTATTTTTGTTGTGTACTGACTGATTATAATAAATTACGACTCCTTTTTGATATATTGAAATACGAATGTAGTGCGATTATAGGCATTTTAGTCTCTTTTCCTCCAATGCTATGTCTAAGGACTAAGTAAGCACACCTAACTGATAGTTATGCAGATTTCTCCTCTCCAAGTTTGTTTTTATCATAATATTTCAAGGAACTCCTTCTGATTTTATGTATAAAGGGATACTGCTCTTCCTATTTAGGCGTTTCTGACACACTGACCATGAAGGGTTCTATGTCCAGTGGAATAGTTTGAGTGGGGATGGTCTATATCTGTCATATAGAAACCAGCCCCATGTATATATAGAGCATTTTATCTTTTTCTCTTGCGGTGATATACCTTGTCTATATTTAGTACTAGCCGACCCACGGCGTAGCATAAGCTGCATAATTATGAATGCTGGTCCTACACTTGCCGCCGAGCTGGAGGGGGTAGCGGGCAGGAAGGGGGTATTGGGCAGAGCAGCAAGGAGGGGGGTGGGACCCCCCTCCCTCACCTGGGTCCACCATCTGCGCTCCCCCTCTAGCTTAAGTTCAGCAGCAGCCGCCGCTATGAGTAAGAGGCAGCGGGCGGGAATGACTCACCTGTTCCGCGTTCCAGCGTGCGTTCCACTTCCTGCAATGCTGCCCACTGTATTGTGGACAGCATTGCAGGAAGTGATGACAGTGGAATGCACGCTGGAACGCGGAAGAGGTGAGTCACCCCCGCCCACTGCCTCTTACTAATAGCAGTGCCTGCTGCTGAACTTAAGCTAAGGAAAACAAAAGTTTGCTTTCTTAAAACAGAAAGAATTTGTGATAATTCAGGTTGGAGTGAGCTTGAGATATCTCCCAGTGCATCACTGCTGAATATATGCAAATTAACCATTGTTGCCCTTAGAAGCTAAACACACCTCCAGAACCACTGGAATGCAATGATGTGTCAGCTTGTTAATTTGTACAGAGCCATAATAATCCAACATGCATACAGACTGTTTCGGATTGTTTGATCCTCATCAGTGCATGGCATGGATTAATTTGGCTCTATGGAGTAGGGCTTGTAACACCGAGAGGTACAGACTAACCAGCAAGCTCATGGTGAACCAGAACTTATTAGAGTGTATATATTATAGAACTTAAGCTAGAGGGGGTGCGCAGATGGGGGACCCAGGTGAGGGAGGGGGGGTCCGACCCCCCTCCTTGCCGCTCTGCCCAATACCCCCTTTCTACCCCCTACCCCCTCCAGCTCGGCAGCAAGTGTAGGACCGGCCCTGGGGCCAGGGCGCTACTACTTCTTCTTGCTTGGTCTGGCCCCTTCTTCTTGCTTGGCCCGGTGTAGTGCCGAGTTGGCCTACTTTGTCGAAATGTACTACCTGGTCTAATCTGGTAGCGTCAATCGATTAGTCAAGGTGTCTAAATATGCAATTTTATCGGGATATGCTACTGGTCTCCCTAACTTACTCACCCTTCTCCACTCGTAACCCTAACTCTACCCCCTCTCCTATCCTAACACTAACCCTCCCATCTGTTCTCCTAACGCTAACCTCCCTTTTCTACTCCTAACACTAACCTACAACCTCTCCTAACCTGCTCCTATGGGATGCTTAGTAGTAGTTAGTATCGACAATCCGGCGGAAGGATATCAGACAAACTGAGCTCAAGTGCTGGTGCACATGCCCAGATCGGATTTCAGCATGTCTCGATAGGAAGCATAAATTGGCATGACACCGGCCCTGGGGGCAAGGGCACTACTTCTTCTTCTTGCTTGAAGGTTGAGGCACTTACTTATATAGAAGATGTGTCTTGTAAAAATATATTCTTCTTTTCTATGAAAATAAATATAATGTTAAAAATAAAGCAGTTAAGAATTTTTTTCTTTTTGAGTTTTGTAGCAATAGTGATACATTAAAGAAACACTGAAGCCAGTTTAAAAACGGCTTTTTACCTTTTATTTATGTGAGGCATGTTTGCCCCTGCTAAAACGCCGCTATCCTGTGGCAGAACGAGGGGTCTTTACCCCCCAAGTCCCCCCTGCAAAATCCACGACTTTCTTGGTCGTGGATTTTGCTGCTCATGGAGGCAGAGCTTTCAGCTGCAGCTCTGCCTCCATGCACGTCTACCAGCCGCAGATCTCCGCCTCTCCCCCGCCCCCCTCAGTGAGATGCGCGCTGATAGACACATGGAGAGGCAGAGGTGCAGTTAAAAGCTCTGCTTCTCACAGAAGCGCTCCCCACAGTGTGCCCCAGGGGATTTGGGGGGTAAAGACCCCTCATTCTGCCGCAGAATAGCAGTGTTTTAGCAGGGGCAAACATGCCTCACATAAATAAAAGGTAAAAGCCATTTTAAAACTGGCTTCAGTGTCTCTTTAACTCAAATAACTCATTCTAGAGATCTTCTGTCAATCTTTTCAAGATGTGAATGAAACACAATAGCCTGGAGGAAGGGAATAAGTGTGACCCAGATGTAAGGGGGATGATATAAATCTGGGTGGAGCCATAAAGATAAAAACATTGTTCCATGAAATGAACAGAATAAAGGATGATCTCAATGTCTACGTTCATTAACAGGTTACCCTCACGATTCAGGCTGGTTTACATACATTTTTGAGTTGCGGTGGCGATGCCTTGCTCCTGCCGCATCCCACCGCAATGCAAAAATGACAAACATATGACCAGAGTGCACAGACAGGGTCAGATGCATAGCGCCTCCCCCCACTCTGTGACTGGGGGAATCCCATTCATCCCTGCATGCGCGACGCACTGTGCTTCGTTGTTTACACTACTTGCATTGCCCGTAGACTACAATTATCCCAAGCACGGTGCGGTAAGTGCGGTGCTTGCGGTAGCACGCTGTTGCCCTTGCGTCGGGTTGGACACTTCCGGGCGCACTGCAAGGGAACACAGTAAGCGTCCTAAATCATAATCTGTAAAATACGGCCGTAGGCTAAAGAAAAATGTAAAAATGTCATTGAAGCTATAGTTATTTTTTTTAAGGTTAATATAATATTGAAATTCAATATAAAGTATGCTTTATTTAGAAAATCGGGATTACTTGCATCTTTTGCATTATATGCTTATTTTTTTCAACCTGGAGTTTTTATCATTGTATCCTGAGAACTCTATTTTTACCTTTAAAGAAAATGTGCTTTACAATGCATTTACATTATGTTGTGGTATATGTTAAGGGTCGTTGCAAAAGTGAATAAGGTTTATGTAGCAAAGACATCGACCACATGGCAATTACACAGTTTGCTTGTTTCCAGACAGTTTTCACCTTTCTGGATATAATTTTGGAGCACAAAGAAATACTAAAATCAGCATTCAAGGATTAGCACTAGTATAAAACCAAGGGACTGTATGCTTATGAAACTGATTTTGGCACAGGTGATGCTGATGTTAACTGTGAGCCTCACATACTTCTTTTTCATTCCAAATTGACCTTGGTCTATCTAGAGTGGATACAGGTGGAGAGTTAATTTTGTGATTTAAATGATGTACTGTACACTGTAGGAGTACATTTGACTTATTTTTCGTATAGTAGGGATGGGCTAAAATTTTCACCCAACTCATTTTAGCATCCACATTTGTTTTTTGGCCTAACTTGAAATTTTCTTGAAAATATAAAGGACGTTTTGTAAAACAAAACTTTTTTATGGAAATAAGAACTTTCTTGAAAATGCTCCCGAACCAGCGACACCCGGGCCAGGTGTTGGGTCGACTCTTCCTGGATCTTGACACTCGGCATCATCACGGCAGCTGGCGTGACAGTCCTGCGCATGCGTGGTTTTCTAACTATAAACCGTGCTTGTGCAGGACTGCAAACGGCAGCCGCCGTGATGACGCCTAGCGGCCGGCATGATGACGCTGAGCATCAAGATCCAGGAAGAGTCGGCTCGAAACCCGGTAACAAGAGCCACTGGCGGGACACGGACAGGAGCCAGGAGGACACTGGGGGAACTCACGGTCTACGGTGGGCTGGGGGAAGCCCAGGTAACTGAAAATGTTTGATTGTAGGGTACTCCTCAGGGTCCCTTTAAATCACTTTAAATCTCTTACCTCATTAACAGCTTTTTGATTTGGAGCCATGATGAATCAATATTCTACATCAAACTTTACTACGTGTCTCCCCCCTTGCCCACAGAAAGCTATCAGCAATTTGGCAGAAAGCTGCTGCAAATGTGTTGCATAAGGGTTTGTCGAGATCCAAATAATTCTGAGGATATGCAAATTGTATGCTAATATAGATCTATAGTACCTCAGCGCAAAATGGATAACACTTTACCCGTACAATCAGGGTGGTTCACAGTACCTGTTCTCGAAGTTCCCACCTCTGGTGAAATGCGGGGTGTATTCAGAAATCTTGCTGTAATCCCGACAACCTAGGGTCCGCTCCGTATGAAAACAGAGTGACCACGCTAGACGGATTTCCGGAATCCTCGGTCATGTGGTCCACGTTGTAACTCGTGGACGTGCCCTCTATGCGTTCCACCGGCGTCACCTGCGTCCAGATAGTACTGCGTCCAGATAGTACTGCAAAAGATACGCAGACACAATAGTGCACACCGTAGGGGCTAACAATAAGACCAAGCGCAAAGTTCCACTTACTGGATAAAAGCTTTAATAATAGCAGTATTGCAACGTAGTAGCGTAGCCTCCACTTCCCGACTCGAGTTTCGGCTTTCGCCTTCGACGAAGGCGAAAGCCGAAACTCGAGTCGGGAAGTGGAGGCTACGCTACTACGTTGCAATACTGCTATTATTAAAGCTTTTATCCAGTAAGTGGAACTTTGCGCTTGGTCTTATTGTTAGCCCCTACGGTGTGCACTATTGTGTCTGCGTATCTTTTGCAGTACTATCTGGACGCAGTACTATCTGGACGCAGGTGACGCCGGTGGAACGCATAGAGGGCACGTCCACGAGTTACAACGTGGACCACATGACCGAGGATTCCGGAAATCCGTCTAGCGTGGTCACTCTGTTTTCATACGGAGCGGACCCTAGGTTGTCGGGATTACAGCAAGATTTCTGAATACACCCCGCATTTCACCAGAGGTGGGAACTTCGAGAACAGGTACTGTGAACCACCCTGATTGTACGGGTAAAGTGTTATCCATTTTGCGCTGAGGTACTATAGATCTATATCCTTTTCCATTGTGCTGTGAAGCCGGCATACCTCTAGCAGCAACTCTCCGTGTCAGCGCTGCCTTTTTCTTGATAAATTGTATGCTAATTTTATTCAAATGTATGTAGCAGGGATGCTAAGTTTGCACTATGCATGTTGCAGTGCTCAGTGTTGATTGATGTAAACGCACTGTCCATACAATTACTTGAGCATTTTCCCATCTCTGCATTGTAATGGAACAGCTTATCCAAATATACTTTCTACAGTGCGCATCTGGATAACATATGTAATAATGTGGATGTTACCATAGGAGATTTAGATGTTGTGAAAAATAACAATGCATTATGCCTGGGTTGTTATACCCGGGGTGTTACACAATACTGTGAACTTTGACACAAATGGACTACATCAACAATGCATTCAGCTCAGGGGGAGCTATTCGCTGCACACAAAACCCTGCTATGATTTCTGGGTCTATGCCCCTCATGAGTCACATGGTGATTAAACATGAAGGGTGGACCCCTGACACAACAATTAGACACACCTGGAAACTGTGAGCAATGAATGGAACCAACATCTGTAGCAATGTGGATGCAGGCTGAGTGTGTTGTTCAGATTTGTGTCATTGTTATATTGAACTTAAATATGGCTGTTTGCACTTGGCTTGGGTCAACCCAAAAACCATCTGATTTGACTGTACAAATTTGGCAAATTACATTGAAGTCAAGAACCCCATACTTGTTAGAGTCACCTAATTTGCTAAGTATGTTAAAGAGTAACGGTCAGGCTGCAAAAGCTAATTTAAACCTCTATTCTCCTGTGTTAAACAGTTTACTCTGCACCAGGCTGGGGGAACACAGTGCAGGGATTCCCCTCCCGGCCATCACGTCAGTTCGGTGGTTGGACTTTTCGGCGGGCGTTCTTAAGTCAAGGGCTCATTTTATTTGCTCCATAAGATGCAGTGACTTTTTATCCCCACTTTTGGAAAGGTGGTCCGAAAAATACGAAACATCTCTTTTACCATCCCTGTGTGGCATTGCTTCAGCTTAAATTGTGTGCTTTTACTACATAATTCTCAAACTGCCTTTGCTGAAATTGCCTTTACTGTGTATGTGATTTTTTTTGTCCCCATATATCAGTATTTAGTGCATATCATAGCAGTGTGGTGTGGTGTTTTTGACAGACGTAAGAAGACATTTTACACGCTATCAGAGTTACTCGTAGTCCTTTGTGAAAGTCAGAAATGAATATTCAATATATTCTATTTCAGCCTCTTGACACTTTATTGATTCATTTTATTTTCCCAACAATTTTCTGGCAGCTTAGTCACCGTGGATTACATTATTGTTTGATATCTATCTGGAGATTGGCTTTAAAAATCATGTATAAAACCTTTGAAGATTTTTGTTGTCAATTGCCTCACTTTTGAAGAGATACCATAACTGGTTCACATCTTTGAGTTAAAATCCATAAGACTTAGCAGTAAAAAGTTTTCTTATATTACAAAAATCAAAGGGAAAAAGGCAGTTTTCAGTAAACCAGGATAAATGAACAGGTTACTTGTACAGTTTAGTATCATGTACCATATCACTTACTTATTATTGTGAATGTCAGTAAACTTGCATTTTTTTTAATAAGTAAATCCCAGACTTAAAGTTATATGGCCATTCAAACCCACAACCACACACCACTTCTTATGTCAGGATTAGACTTCAATAAAGCGGGGCAGCATGGTGGCATAGTGGTTAGCGCTCTCTTGCTTTGCAGTGCTAGGTCCCCAGTTTAAATCCTAGCCAGGCCACTATTTGCACATAGTGTATATGTTCTCCCTGTGTCTGTGTGGGTTGCCTTCGGGCACTCTGGTTTCCTCTCACATCCAAAAACATACAGATAAGTGTATTGGCTTCCCCCTAAATTGGCCGTAGACTATGGTACATACACTACACGATACATAAACATAAATAGATATTTGACTATGGTAGGGATTAGATTGGGAGCCCCTCTGAGGGACGGTTAGTGGCAAGCCAATATATACTCTCTAAAGTGCTGTGGAAGATGTCAGTGCTATGTAAATACTAAATAATAATACTTTAGTATACCAGTTCACACTAAGGGTGGTGCATGAAAAAAATCTAGCTATCATATTAGTGTATATACAATAAGATATTCCAAATATTAATACATTTTTTATTGATGAAAAAATCATTAAAAAGTATGCTTCCACACTTACATGCCACTAACCTATCACACTACCAGCCATGCTTGAGAAAAACTGATTCCCCTTTAAATATAAAAAATTCTATATAGAAAATGTATGTAAATCAAAAAGCTGGATGTGTTAGTGTGTTCTGTACTAAGGATTGTGCAAAAGCAATATTGCAGTTTGTGTCCAGTATTCCTTCAAAAGATGGCATTTATTGCTATATTGTCAGTGCTGATACTCCCGGCCGTTCTCTAAAACTTTTTGCCACAGTTCAGTATTTCATATAGATCAAATGTATACTTGTATGCATTAATTACAGATCCCTTAGAAGAAACAAAAGATACCAAAAATACTTTTTGATTAAAAAAAAGCCCAATAATGATGTCAACCCTAAAGATTCTAATAATAATAATAGAATACCCACTGGAAATAAAATTTAAGAAAAGGTAAAAACAATAGCACTACTAATCAATATTTATTAGTGGAAGGCGGTATTAACCAGAGAAAGTAACAAAAACAGATAAGGAAAGGGGAATTTATAATCTCAGCAATGTGGAATTAAAAGAATCAGAGAAAAGCTAGAAAAGGGTTTAAAATTTGCCCCTACGAGTAAATTTAACACATTTGAAACTTACATAGACATAAGAAAATATACAAGGAAAATTATGTTTGAAGAAATATATTAAAAATAAAAAAAATGGTTCCAAAACACAAAAATACAATTTTTCAATATACCAACTTAAAGAACTCCATTAAGTTTCACCCCATGAATGAAATGAGCAAAGAAATGCAAATGTTTGAACATAATATAGAAAAAGACTTAAGAAAGATTAGACCCCTACCAGTATACCTGGGCAACTTAACTCGGGAAGAAACTAAATCTCTACAAAACCTCATATTGTAATAAAAGTATTGTTATACGCTCTGCTGATAAAGGAGGGGGGTATTGTGATTTAGAGTGAGGAGGCGTATAAGAAGGAGGCTCACCAGGAGGGTATCCTAAGTAAAAAAGAATTCGAGTATGTAAAGATACCCTACCCAAGAACTGCTATCCTTTATCACCTCCCAAAAATACATAAGAGTTTGGTTGATCCTCCAGGAAGGCCAATTATATCTGGAATAGGTTCAATTACCTCTAATCTGTCCAGATATATTGACAACTTTTTTGCAGAAGTATGTAAAAACTACACCAGCCTTCCTTGAGGACTCCAGATATTTTATAAATCTTCCGGAGGACATAGTCTGGGAAGAGGGTTGGCTTCTTGCAATTCTGAACGTAACATCCCGCTATACAATTATAAGGCATGAGGAGGGATTTAGGGTGGTGGAACATTATCTGAAACTGGATCCCTCACTTAGGGAGGTACAAAGCACCTTAATCCTGAGTGCTATACAATTCATACTAACGCATAATTATTTTCAGTATGATAGGGAGTTCTTCCTCTAGACGAGCAGGACGGCTATGGGGACCATGTTTGCTCCGAGGTATGCCAACCTCTTCATGTCTTATTGGGAGCCATACCATGTTTACGGGCATGGGGGGCCCGGCGCGGACCTGGTCCTCTGGAAAAGATTTATCGATGACGTCCTGCTCGTCTGGAGGGGATCTGAGAGCTCATTAAGGAAATTTGTGGTTGGACTTAATTGTAACACATTTAATTTATGGTTCACGTCGGAAGTCAGTCTTCGTGAGATTAATTTTTTAGATATGAATATCTATGTGGATGGTAGTTGTCTAAAAACACGCACTTATGTAAAACTGACAGATGTGAATGCTTACTTTTTTGCCACCAGCTGCCATCTCCCCTCTTGGCTGAATAATATCCCAAAAGGAAAATGTATTCGGTTAAAAGGGTGCACAGAGGAATATGAGTATAAGAAAGAGGTGGAGGCCCTCGCATTAAAATTTAAGGAAAAAGGATATGAGGAAAGTATTATAGAGAAAGAAAAGGGGGAGGTAGAGAGAATAGAGTGTAAAGAACTTTTATTGAAAAACCACAATAAAGATATACAGGACCACTCCCTGAAATTAAATTTGAGGTATGGGTCACAAAGTAAAATAGTGCAAAAACATTATCTCAGAGCACTAGCCAATACTGATAGAAGATAAGATTCTTAATGAAATTTTACTAAAAAATGCCTCCTTTATATACAGAAAAACCAATAATATAGGCCTAAGGGTAGTAATGGCAGCTGGTGGACCTGAGTATGCAGCTAAGGGAATGAGGCATGTAGGAGGTGGAGGATTTGTGAGATGTAGGTGGTGCCTGAATTGTAGAAGGACTAAGGGGTATAAGAAAATTACTGAGGTGGAGGGGGAGAAGGAAAAGTATAAGATCAAGTATTTGATCACTTGTGATACTAAAGGGGTGATCTATTGTCTACTTTGTCCATGTGGTAAGAAATATTTAAGCCGTACAAAGAGAACATTATCAACTAGAATTGGAGAACATTTGAATAATATAAGCAGGAGGAACATCCATTGTCCAAACATTTCTAGATCTTTCATGGCTGTCGGGTTTGGGATGTGATATACTTTGGTATAGAATACCAAGACCCCAGATGTGGAGATTACTTAGCCAAGATGTCCAGAAAAGAAAGCAAGTGGATATTTGATTTAGATACTTTGTCGCCAAAGGGGTTAAATGAAGAATTGGAGATATTTGGATTTTGTGGCTATATGAGGATCATTGACAATAGTAGTGTAAAAGCTATAAATGTGTTTTACGCTAAGTGTATTGGTTCCCCTATGAGAAATTGGTTCCCTGGAATTAAATGTTATTATTTTTATTTTTATTATAAATAAGATGCTTTTTTGAGACTAACATAAAAAAGGAACTGTTTTCAAGAACTTTTAACTATTTTTTATAGTGTGAACCAAGTCAATATATGATATAAATCAGGATTTATGAGGTCGTCATCCCTTTAATGGGAGAAGCAATGGGAGGAGCAGAGGTGTGGATATTTGCATATAAATATGGCTACTGGTTGAAACCGATCTAAAGATTCTGATGAAGACTGACGTTAGTCATATTTTAGCTTCTCAGTGTAAAAATGTGGAACAGTAAGAGACGAGTGGAAAAAGGTCCAACCAGTTCCTACAGCCTCAAAGACTTTAAAGAAAGTATGCCTCAAAGAAAATATTTAAATCTAGTATTTCTTAGGCCCTGCTCACAGAGGTCAGTTGCATTGCAGAATAATTCTGCATGTCAACTAACTGCCCATACAATTCTATGGGCCTGTTAGCAGTAACAGCAGCAGAGTTATTCTAACTCGCTGCATTCAGGCTTTGTATTAAAGTCTATGGCCAGTCTCCGTTGCAGTTCACGGTCAATAGAACACGTGAGTTATGCAACTGACCACTGTGAACTTAGCCTCAAAGTTTCTCTGTGATGGGCTATGGTTAGCACAGATTAGATTTTTTTTTTAAATCACGTATGCATGTAATTTCCTGTAGGCTTTTATTTGCTAATGTATCTTTAACACTATGTGCATGTCCTTGCAGTGCTTCTTTAAAGAGAATCTGTAACGTCAAAACATCCCCTGGGGGGTACTCACTTCGGGTGGGGGAAGCCTCCGGATCCTAATGAGGCTTCCCACGTCGTCCTCCGTCCCTCAGGGGTCTCGCTGCCGCCCTCCGTACAAGAGGATGTCAATATTTACCTTCCCGGCTCCTGCGCAGGCGCTCTGACGGCTGTAGGCTCCGAAGTAGGCGGAAATACCCGATCGCCGTCGGGTCTGCTCTACTGCGCAGGCGCAAGTTTCCGGCGCCTGCGCAGTAGAGCGGACCCGACTGAGATCGGGTATTTCCGTCTGCTTCGGAGCCGAAAGCAGCCACAGCGCCCCCGCTGGAGCCAGCAAAGGTAAATATTGAATTGACAGTTGGGTCTGTCGCCGGCTGTTCGGAGGGCTGCAGCGAGACCCCCGTGGGACAGAGGATGGCGTGGGAAGCCTCATTAGGATCCCGAGGCTTCCCCCATCCGAGGTGAGTACCCCCCAGGGGATGTTTTTGATGTTACAGAGTCTCTTTAAAAGACAGGTGATAGCTGGTCTGAGCACACACATCTTTTATCCTTTGTGAATTTGTATGCAGTTCAGGGCTTTCCTTCACATAGTAGTGGTGTGGGGGAGAGGGTGTAGGTGGCTTCCACAGCAGTGGCAGTGCCTTGGTGGGTTGCCTTCCACCCCACCCCCCTCCAGGTCAAGAATCTTGCATACTCTTGCAGCTGCTTGCAATTCACTACAAGGTAGGGATCTTTCTTTTTTTTTGGGGGGGGGGGGGGGGAGAGGCAATTTAGATGGCTCCCCTCAGGCAGTGGCCAGGCCTGGGGGGTGGGCTATCTGCAGTTCACTACTACCCCCTAGGGTGCAGTTCCTGCACTCCTGAGGGGAGGCAAAGATCAGGGTGCTGTTAGTGCTGCCCCCCATTTCTTGGGGGCCTGAACATTCTGGCAAGTTGATGGCAGAGGTGGCCTTAGAGTATGCGGGGCCTGGGGCAAGTGTCACATGCGGGGCCTAGAGACATATGCTGTGGATACACACACACACGCACGCACGCACGCACGCACACACTGTGGAATCACACACTCTGTATAGGTTAGATAGGTAGGTGCCTGCAGTATAGTTTAGATAAGTAGGTGCCCCCAGTATAGGTTAGATAGGTAGGTGCCCCGCAGTATAGATTAGATAGGTTCCTGCAGTATAGATTAGATAGGTGCCTGCAGTATAGATTAGATAGAGAAGTGCCTGCAGTATAGATAAGATAGGTGGCTGCAGTATAGATTAGATAGGTAGGTGCCCTGCAGTATAGATTAGATAGGTGCCTGCAGTATAGATTAGATAGGTGCCCGCAGTATAGATTAGATAGGTGCCAGGCAGTATAGATTAGATAGGTGCACGCAGTATAGATTAGATAGGTGCCAGGCAGTATAGATTAGATAGGTGCCCGCAGTATAGATTAGATAGGTGCCTGCAGTACAGATTAGATAGGTAGGTGCCCTGCAGTATAGATTAGATAGGTGCCTGCAGTATAGATTAGATAGGTAGGTGTCCCGTTATATAGATTAGATAGGTAGGTGTCCCGTAATATAGATTAGATAGGTAGGTGCCCCGCAGTATAGATTAGATAGGTGCCTGCAGTATAGATTAGATCGTTAGGTTCCTGCAGTATAGATTAGATCGGTAGGTGCCTGCAGTATAGATTAGATTGGTAGGTGCCTGCAGTATAGATTAGATAGGTGCCTGCAGTATAGATTAGATCGGTAGGTGCCTGCAGTATAGATTAGATAGGTGCCTGCAGTACAGATTAGATAGGTAGGTGCCCCGCAGCATAGATTACATAGGTGCCCGCAGTATAGATTAGATAGGTGCCTGCAGTACAGATTAAATAGGTAGGTGCCCGCAGTATAGATTAGATAGGTGCCTGCAGTATAGATTAGATAGGTAGGTGTCCCGTTATATAGATTAGATAGGTAGGTGTCCCGTAATATAGATAGGTAGGTGCCCCGCAGTATAGATTAGATAGGTGCCTGCAGTATAGATTAGATCGGTAGGTGCCTGCAGTATAGATTAGATTGGTAGGTGCCTGCAGTATAGATTAGATAGGTGCCTGCAGTATAGATTAGATCGGTTGGTGCCTGCAGTATAGATTAGATAGGTGCCTGCAGTACAGATTAGATAGGTAGGTGCCCCGCAGTATAGATTAGATAGGTGCCCCGCAGTATAGATTAGATAGGTAGGTGCCTGCAGTATAGATTAGATAGGTGCCTGCAGTACAGATTAGATAGGTAGGTGCCTGCAGTATAGATTAGATAGGTGCCTGCAGTACATGTTAGATGGGAAGGTGGGTGCAGCAGTGGGGAGAGCGGGCATAGTTGTTAAAAACTCACATTTCTTCCTCCCATGCTCAAAGCTTCCATCTCTTTCCTGTCCCGGAATCTGTGTATTGGTAACAGCGCCCCCTGGGATGACGTGACCGCATGTCACCACAGGGGGCGCTGTTACCAATACACAGATGCCAGCACAGGAAAGAGAATGAAGCTGTGAACATCGGAGGAAGAAACGTGAGTTTTTAACTACTCTGCCCGCTCTCCCCACCGCTGCAGAGAGTGCGGGGCCTCTTCAGGCGCGGGGCCTGGGGCGATTGCCCCACGGGCCACTTGCCACCCCCAAAGGCCGTCTCTGGCTGATGGGGTGGCAGGGGTAGGGGTGATCTATGAGGACTGGGGCTCTGGGATTCACCATCTTTCATAGGGAGCACTGCAAGTGCCACAGAATCAAGTGCCAGACCACCACAATGCATGCTGGGAGTAGGTATGGAGAAGCATGTGATCAGTTTGATCAGCTGATAGATTTGTAAGGTCCTGATTTGCAGTGATGACTTCCTGGTTTAACATATGATCAGGACCAGCAAACAGGACCTTACAAATCTATCAGCTGATCAAACTGATCACATGCTTCTCCATGAGTTTTCCTAAGAAGGGCCATCCCTAGCTGGGAGATGTAGTCATCTCCTCGCCGTGTGTTTGAGTGGTGTAAGTTCGTCCCTCTTTTCGATGCTGAATATAGAAAAAAAGACGTAATAAATAAAACTGGTATGCATGGCTTTTAAATGAAATAATAACATTAAAAGCATGCATTCCAGCATTGCGTAATCTTGCAGAATAAATATTGTACGTCTTGCTGGCTATAAACCTTACTTAGAATACACTGATTTCCCTAATGCATCCTATTTAGGACGACTGAATCTCAAGCATAATGTCCCTTAAATAATGGAATAAATTGCAATTGTCAGTTATTTGTATAATTTAAAACAAACGAAAGTGCTTCTTGTCACTTTAAAATAGGTCAATACTGTGTCCTTCTACCTCTTTCAATGAGTCTCTCACTGCGAAGTCACATTGCAGGTAATGTTTGCACTGCCTATAAAATATTGATATATTTGCTAATATATAAGTAATTCATTACGTTCTGTTTCTGGGGCAGCTTTTCTAATTAAACGTCTGTACACCGGCTCCTAGTTTCACAGACGTGACAGATAGCACTTCAGAATGTTTCACTTTGTCTGTGAAATGCTTTGCAAATATGTTCTGTGGAAATGAGCTGTGAAACAGAAGTTTGTTTTTTTTTCTTCAACTCCATATATCATTAAAATCCAAGTTATGTCAAAATGTTTATAAGTCATAGGTCCAAAATCTTTATAAATATGTGGCTGTTAGTGTGTACACATGTATTTCGGGGTTGTTTTACACCTCCGGTATCTTTAACCGCCTTGGCGTTATGATTCCTTCTGGATTTTAGGCACCCTTTCAGACCCTAAACCTGGAAAATATCATGCTGGCAGGGAGATCTGCAGCAGTTCTACAATCACTCACCTCCCTGCCTCCAGCGCTGCAGCTATGCCTCCATCCTCCGGGTGGCGCTGCAACTCATGACGACAGCCGGCGATCTCACCAGCAGGAAGCAGAGCCCCGGAGGAGAGGAAGAATAATGGCGGCCAACGTCAGGATCCCCCAGGAGGTATGTGAAACCACCCGCTGCATGCTATATTCTGCACACAGCCTCCGGTGGCTACCCCGAGTAGAGGTCGGGATTACAGCTCTTCGCTGCGGTTTTCTGCCCTGACCCTAGCTCGGGATTACTGAGGTTAAAGCACAACTGTCATGAAAATCTTAAAATATATATAAAAATATACATATAAGAAGTATGTCTCTTCCAGAGTAAAATGAGCCATAAATTACATTTCTCTTATGTTTCTTTCACTTACAGTAAGTAATAGAAATCTGAAAGAACTGACAGGTTTTGGACTAGCCCATCTTCCTCATCGGGGATTCTCATTGTTTTCTTTATTTTCAAAAGCACTTAGTGAATGGCAATGGCACTGTCCAACTGCCAAAAAAGTGTGCAGCGAGCACAAAGGCTGGCCAGCTTCTTTTTATAAATCTTTTTCAAGAAGTGTTTTTATAAAAAATGCTGAGAATCCCCTATGGAGAGATAGACTAGCCCAAAACCTGTCAGTAATGTCAGATTTCTACTACCTACTGTAAGTGACAGTAACATAGGAGAAAAGTAATTTATGGCTCATTTTACTTTGTAAGAAACATACTTCTTATTTGTATGTGTTTACTGTATTTAAAATTTTAAGATTTGCGCGACAGTGGTCATTTAAAGGGCACCTGAACTGAGGGATAAACAATGCCAGTTGCAAATAGGCGTGTCAATGCACTGGAAAGTGGGCATGGTAATGACAGGTTATGCACAGGGCCAAATGTACATGAACTTAGCAGCTGTGTAATTCACAGACAGTGGGCATCAAAAGGAAACATTGAATGAAGGAACCTCTCCTAATTAAAAATAATACCCTACTTATTATAGGGTGCATATTTTGTCGGTGCTGCTCAGTTCGACGCGGGGAGAGCTGAATGACGGCTTTCCCCACTGCCGCTAAACTCTGAGGTGGCGTTAAATACTATTCCCCCTCCGAGGGAAATGTAATTCGGGGTCTGGGGAGCCCCGAATTACCGCTACGCGGGGCTCACATCATAGCATTGCTGCTATGACGGTGCCCAGTTTTAACGCTTGGCTCTTAGAGCCGCGCGCCGAAATGAACTGATCCACTTATTATACATACAGCAGAGATAGCAGAGCAGACCTGAGTATAGGTAGCCAGGAATAGGTGCCCCCAGTATAGATAGCCAGGCCTAGGTGCACCCAGTAAAGGTAGCCATGTGTAGGTGCCCCCAGTATAGGTAGCCAGGCAAAGGAGGGTGAGTTAAATACTCCCCTGCTCTCTGCATCCTCCTCTCATCTCTCTGCACCTGCTGCTCCTCCCAGCACCCGGACCTTAATGTTGTGCAGGGGCTATGCCAGAGCTAGGCGGTATTTTGAGGGTGCTATAGCTCTGGAACGCTCCCCCTGGTGCTGCCACTGAAAGTGGGATTCCGATAAGTTAGAAATTATAGCTGTGTTGCTGCATTGTTCACATCAAAGAAGATTGAATACTGTGCATTATATTATTTTTATTCACACATTAATTGATGTGGGATTAGCTTAAAGGAGTTGTTTTTTCTTCTGGTGGAGGATACTGGAGGGCGGCTGATCTGTTGTGTTATTGGCTAATGCGGCGCTTCCCCTCCTCTATCTGACGTCACATGCGGCTTGCTTCTCCAGGATGCGGATCGTCTGTTTACTCATGCCGTTCCGCTGTGGGCTGTTTACATCATGACTTCCATAAGGTATGTTACCTTTTGCATAGGTCTGTTCCCCATCAGGTCCGCTCATCGTTTATGACAACTTGATTGGTGATTATTAGTTTAAATTGATTGGCTAATGAGAAGATCTGTAACTATATAAACGTGTGCAGTTGATGTTTTTACTTAAAGGGAACCAGAGATTAACGTTTCACACAAAATAAACATCTCTGTCGATAGCTTGTAAAGAATAAATGCTCTACCTGATAATTTTGCCGCTCTGGTGTGCCTTTTTGAGTGCTTTTTATCCATTATTGCTCCAGGAAAAATCCAATATGGCCGCCGGCTCATATCCCTTCTGCTTCCGGGTTATGAGTTGTTCTGGATGTGCTGCCTAGGCTCTATGAAACTATAGACAAGCAGGGCTGCTGCTGCAGCCTTTCATATGTGTGCTTTCATTATTCTGGTATGCTGTGTGGATGCCTGTAGGAAGTGTCTCTCATAGGAATGAAACTGCACAGTGTACACAGATCACACAACAGCCACATGTGTCTGCTTCAGAGCTTCTTTCTCAGTAGAGCAGCCCCTGCCATGTCATCAGAGCTCTGAGTATGGAAAGCAGGAAAGCTGAGCCAGGAGGGGGCAGGCTTGGGCTTGAAAAGACTCCACAGAAGACTGACTCAGCTATAATGATTCTATGTCAAACCTAGACTGAATGCTCAGTTGGGAATTCTTATCACAGCAGATAACAGGCAGATTGAGCAGAGAAGGATGAAACTAAATGCAGGGTAGGTGTTTACTGTCATGTTCCCACTGATAAATGTAGGGTGCTTTGTCTCTGTCTCTCTTTAAGGCTAAGTGGCTTAAGAAAGAGCTACATCAGCTTGAAACAGTGGGCTGTTGCCACTATATTGCCACTAGGAGATCACAAGGTCCTTATGCATTTTAGGGGATGCCTCCTTCCTCAGATGACTCCCCTTCACTTGCTGATTTAATTTACATGAAGTTATGCTTACGTGTACTCCAATAGAGTGGTCAGGGGTTGGAATAATTTGCTTCGGTGTTCCATCTCAACTCGCTGTACTCCACGCATCATAGCGTAGGATTTTCTTGAATTTGTCTCTTTTTTTTATTTTATTTTTTTTTTATTAAATTTGACATCTGGCGCATTAATGTGTGTTTCCATGTTATACATCCATATATATTTGAATGCTAGTTTCAGCTTTTAAAATATAAATGCCACTTTAGCACTTAAAGGACAGCTGTAACAAGAGGGATATGGAGGGTGCCATATGTATTTCCTTTTAGACAATACCAGTTACCTGTTGCCCTGTTGATCCTCTGCCTCTAATTCTCTTACCCATAGACCCTGAATAAGCATGGAGCAGATCAGGTGTTTCTGACATTATTTTCAGATCTGACAAGATTAGCTGCATGTTTGTTTCTGGTGTAACTACAGACACTACTGCAGCCAAATAGCTCAGCAGGGCTGCCAAGCAACTGATATTGTTTAAACGGAAATAAATATGGCATCCTCCATATCCCTTTCACGTCAGCTGCCCTTTAAGAAATATATTCTATGTGGTTTGAACATTTGTTTACTTTGAAAAAGGAAGCGTCAGCTGTACTGAAATATCTTTGAACCCAGTGAGTCATTGACCATGGCAAAAAAGAACCTAATGTTTTCAACAAAACATGCAACTTCTTTAACCTCATAGAGATGGCAATGATTGCAATTTCCTCCCTGTTTGGGAGCTGTTATTCCTGCCAGAGCGTAGATTTCAATCACTCTTGATGCTCAGTCTGAAGAGCTCAGCCCAGAACTAGCACCAGGGGCGTAGCAATAGGGGGTGCAGCGGTAGCGACCGCATCGGGGCCCTTGGGCCAGAGGGGCCCCGAAGGGCCCTCCCTCAACTACAGTATTAGCTCTCTATTGGTCCTGTGCTCATAATAATCACTTCTATAGATGCTTTGAATAGTGGTAATCATTAACAAACTGTTTCCCATCCCCTTCTTGCACCTCTGACACTGTAGTTGCCATTGGCAGGTTTTGGTGCACCGTATCAATTGCTATGTATAGAGTGCTTGGGGGGCCCCATTGTAAAACTTGCATCGGGGCCCACAGCTCCTTAGCTACGCCACTGACTAGCACCAATATTCCGCAAATTAAAGAACATGGAGGAGAAGGTGAAAGATTTGCAAAAACCACTTGCCTTTCACATTGGAGGATATAAAAGAGAAGATAAAATCCATGCAAGACAAAAAAGCTAGTGGCACAGATGGAATCCTGTCAGAAATGATCAGATCTGGCACCCCAGAAATCCATGCTGCAATATGGAAACTATTCAACCTGGTTCTGTATGCTGGTTACTTCCCTGAAGTCTAGGATGAAGGATTTATAACTCCCATTTGCAAAAGTGGAGATCGCTATGACCCGGCCAACTACAGAGGCATCTGTTTGAGCAGCACACTGGAAAAACTGTTCAACAGCATCCTGAATAAGAGAATCCTCACCTTTCTCACACAGCACAATGTTTCAGTAAAAGCTAAGCAGGTTTTGTGCCAAACCATCGCACCACAGACCACATCTACACCCTGCACCATGAACACAGACAAAGAAAGGGAAAATATTTGCCTGCTTTGTGGACTTTAAAAAGGCTTTTGACTCAGTGTGGCATCCAGGTTTGTTCCTGAGACTCCTGGAGAGCGGAATAGGAGGGAAAAAATACAATGTCATAAAGAGCTCATACACTGGGAACAAGTGCAGCGTGAAAGTGAATGGGAAAAGAACACCTTTTTTCCTCATGGTCGGGGGGTAAGACAGGGTAGAGTCCAACACTTTTCAACATATACATCAACAAATTAGCCTCGGCCCTAGAGGCCTCACCAGCACCAGGACTCTACATGACACAACAGTGAAATTCCTTCTGTACGCAGATGAACTCTTACTGCTATCACCAACTAAAGAAGGTCTACAAGACAGCCTAGAAATCCTGGAAGAATTCAGCACAACATGGGCACTCCCCATTAATATGAAGAAAACCAAAACCATGGTGTTCCATAGGAAAACACAAGGTCAGCCCGAGCCCATCCTTTACACCATTGACCGTGAAATCAGCACAACTGACAAATACTGTATACCTACCTTGGTCTGGAAATCAACCAATCTGGAAGTCTTATGTCAGCCATAGAGGCCCTTAAAGACAAAGCTTGCAGAACGTTCTATGCCATCAGGAAAGAACTGTACCACCTCAAACCAGCAGTGAAGGTCTGGCTGAAAGTCTTTGACAGTGTCATCACCCCAATCCTACTCTACAGATGTGAAATATGGGGCCCCATCACCTACCCAGATCAATTGAAATGGGGATCTAGCCCCCCAGAAATATTCCACCTGGAATTCTGCAAACACCTCCTCCAGGTCCACCGGAATACCTCAAACAATGCCTGCCGAGCTGAGCTGGGTAGATTCCCACTACTGCTTGAGATACAGAAGATAGTGTTGTCCTACTGGGCCCACCTACAGAGCAGCAGGCCCGACTCGCCCCACTACAAAGCCATGCTGCACAATGAATACCAAGAAAAGCCCTGTGCCCTGAAAGAAGATGTCAACTCTCTGGTTGTCCAAACTCAGATCCACAAGTCCTATCTAGAGTCCAGATAAAGCACACCACATCCAAGAGCAAAGAGGACTATGTAGATAAATGGAGGAATGAAATAAAACAGTCACAAAAGCTACAGAGAGACTATAAAATAGCCCCAAACCTGGAAAAGCTCCAAAACTCTCAAGGGAGGAAAATCCTTAGCATCTACAGACTGAGTGCTCACATCTCACCTCGAAATAGAGTCTGGGAGACACAGACAGACATACAAACCTAGGGAGGAGAGACTGTGCCAGCACTGTGAGCAGAAGACCCTTGAGGATGAAAATCACTTCCTGCTGCACTGCCCCAAATATACCGCTACCAGGGAAACCTTCTTTAAGGTCACACATTAGAGGAGGAGAGAAAACACTGCATTCTACTAGGAGAAGAAAAATCCACAGTGACAATCGCTGCACACTATGTCACAGCATGCCACAGACTGAGAGGAGCATAAATGAACTTAAACTTCCCCCCAAAAAATGTCCATGAACTGCTAAATCACTGCACCCCCACCCCATCCCATGTCCCCCATTCCCCCTGCTTTGGCAATGCCTGTATTAAAGCTTGGTCATGCCAATAAAGCTATCTTTGATTTGATTCGTCTGTTTACCCTCACCGTTTGTACCGCTTTCTCTCGGCGCTTATGATGTTCAACTTCTCTTATCACTGCAGCCTGATCGATCTGCTGTCACACTGACAGCAGCGCTTTTTGCACTGGTCAGGAGCCGATTTCATTGGCTTCTGACCCTGTGATCCCTGTGAGCCAATCACTGTAATCATTCACAGCAAAGCTTTTGGAAAAAAAAGTCTCTGGTCCTTAAGGGGCAGGGCCTGAGACAATCAGTCTGAAAGGGGCTAAAATAGATTTGTTGCACAGAATCCTACGCATTCATCCATAAGTTAATTTACAGTGAGTTATTTTATTCCACTTTTGTTATTTGCATTATTTGAAACACAATAAAAAAATTACCTTTAAAACTGACATTCATTTCTCATTTCATGCTATTCTGAAATACCGGAATTTGACAATGTTTTCTCTTGCAATGCTTTAAATAGTTTTTTTTTTCTTTTTTCTTTTCTCCTTCCCTTGAAATAACCCTTTTGTGGCGATGATGTAGATGACTCATTATGTACAAATGACCACAAAAGATGCAGTATGTTTAATAATTTATCTGTGAAGTACTTTCTTCCATCTTGGAACATTCCCAATCTTCTGCTCATCACAGGGGATTGTGTTACTCATGAATATAAGTACAGTTTTGAGTTCTGTTGTAACGGATTACCTGGAGAAGTAGGACAGTTATTAGTTTCATTATTATTGTGTTTCTGTGAATAAAAGTGATCCATGTTATCTTTCAAAGCCTTACATGCATAATCAAAAGAAGCGAGTAGCCTTAATGGCTTGTAAATAAAATCTACTTGTCTGAGTCACCTTTATAATTCTTAAGTTTGCCTTTTACCTCTTGCAAGGAGCTAACACAATGGCCTCCATTCTGGTAGGTTTCTCTAACAAATTACCTCATGTACGGGAATTTACCTCATGAGGTAATGACATTTAGCAATTCTGGTAGGCTTTAGTCATGTTTTACCTCATGCGGTAAATTATGATGTAATTTGCATTAATTTTACTGAAAATAGATATTCTCATGGAAATTAGGGGGCATGTTAAGTGCTTAAAGGGAACCTGAGATGGAGGATTATAAAGAAAATATACATACCTGGGGCATCCTCCAGCCTGATCACTTCGACACCGTCCTCTTCTGCCTCTCCATTTGCTCGCAATTGGCCCTGGACAGTCTTCCAGTCCATGGCCAACTGCACACACTTCCGCCGTGTTCATGTCGCTGGGAGCATCCTACGCCAGCGCAGTACTACTGCACAGACGCAGAACCCTCCTGGTGACAGTAGCCAGACAGGCGAGCGCACCTTGCCTGACCGCACCTGCACTGACTGGCCTCGACTGGAGGATTTTCTGGGGCCAATTGCGGGCAATGGAGAGGCAGAAGAGGACGGCATGGGAGCAATCAGGCCGGAGGGGGCTGGAGGAAGCCCCAGGTATGTATTTGGTTTCTTTATAATCCCCCATCTCAGTTTCCCTTTATGTCGACACATAGAGGAAACTTTTTTTTTTATGTCTCAGGTACACTTTAAGGCTGCTTTCGGAGTGGGACGTTACAGGTCCTCATTAGAGCAGCCTGTAACACAGCCCAACTCACAGTAATAAAAAATCAATGGGCTGTTCACAGTGCCCACGTTGCGTTACAGTGTAACGCTGGACGTTCTGAGAAAGTGCAGCATGCTGTGCGTTATATGCAGTTTTAGCCGCGTTAGACTGCTAGCACATGCTCAGTTATGTTGGAGCAGGAGGGGAGAGTCCGCTAGTGCCCCTAGCCACATGGCTAATTAATATTCACTGCACTGTGTGACGTGCAGTGTTTACTTCCTGGAGCAGCCACTCTGTGCGGCGATTGGAGCCTCATAACGCGGCTCTATGTAGCGTCCTCCTTCAACACCACCAGGCGTTGCGTTAGGGGCACGTTATGCGACCTTAACGTCCCCTAAAACGCAACGTCCTGATGTGAAAGAGGCCTTAGTGTAAACTTACATCTGCCCCGTATCACAGCCTTGCATACATTACATGCTGTGTTAACTTTGTCGGGTCCCTGTGATACAGGCCTGAATTTAAGTTTTCTTTTTGAATTTTATTTATGCTTTTTAAAAAAGTGCAATAAATATTAGCAATCAACACTTAGGGCTGGTGCACACCAAGCGGCTTTTTGGGCGTTTTCAGATCCGCTTGCGGCTGCGGATCTGCTTGGTCAATGTATCTCAATGGGGTGGTGCACACCAGAGCGGGAGGCATTTTGCAGAAACGAAAAATGCCTGGGTGAGGCATTTTTTGGATTGTGGATGCGTTTCTGCCTCAATGTTAAAGAGACTCCGTAACAAAAATTGCATCCTGTTTTTATCATCCTACAAGTTCCAAAAGCTATTCTAATGTGTTCTGGCTTACTGCAGCACGTTCTACTATCACCATCTCTGTAATAAATCAACTTATCTCTCTCTTGTCAGACTTGTCAGCCTGTGTCTGGAAGGCTGCCAAGTTCTTCAGTGTTGTGGTTCTGTGATGCATCTCCCCCCTCCAGGCCCCTCTCTGCACACTGCCTGTGTAATATTTAGATTAGGGCAGCTTCTCTCTTCTCTCTTATCTTTTACAAGCTGGATAAATCCTCCTCTGAGCTGGCTGGGCTTTCACATACTGAGGAATTACATACAGGCAGAGCTGTCTGCACTCTGCAGGAAGAAACAGCCTGACACTTCAGTGGAAGATAGCTCCAGGGGGAAAGAAACACACAAATGATCTCTTGAGATTCAAAAGGAAGGGTGTATACAGCCTGATTGTGTATGGATGTATTTTCTATGTGTGGACATACTGTACATCAACCTACTTCCTGTTTTGGTGGCCATTTTGTTTGTTTATAAACAAACTTTTTAAAACTGTTTTTAACCACTTTTAATGCGGTGAGGGGCGGCGAAATTGTGACAGAGGGTAATAGGAGATGTCCCCTAACGCACTGGTATGTTTACTTTTGTGCGATTTTAACAATACAGATTCTCTTTAAGTGTAGGAAAAACGCAAACCGCTCTGAAAAACGGCACTTCAGAGCGGTTTGCCAGGCGTTTTTGTTACAGTAGCTGTTCAGTAACAGCTTTACTGTAACAATACAGGAAATCTACTACACCAAAACCGCTAGACAAAACCGCAAAACGCTAGCTGAAACGCTACAGAAAAAGAAGAAAAAGCGTTTCAAAATCTGCTAGCATTTTGCGGATCTGCTAGTGGGTTTTGGTGTGCACCGGCCCTAAAAGAGACTTTTTTACGTCTTATTATACACCACTTCAATAGATTGCGTGGGCTAAAGGTGTCTTGCCATTTGGTGACTACTGAGGGAGTTGAAATTGATGCTGAAAGCACCAACTTTCGATGGATTGTACGCAATTAGACCATGTGAATTGGGTCTTAGGCCACATACACACATCAGACCATAGTCTTTTGAAAATGAAAGATCACAGACTAATTTTACCCCCTTCCATGTAGTATGAGAACCATACCTACACAGTCTTTTCTATGGAGCTGAAATCCGTATCAGAAAAAAATCTTTGCAAGATGCTGCACACGCAGATACTGTACAGACACAAAAGATCAGTATCTGCAAAAGATCTGTTCCTGCCAAAGATCCGTTCCTGCAAATTGCATTCATAGTCTATGAGATCTGCAGATCATCATACACACCTTGTTTAACTGACATTCATCTGCAGATCAGACAATGATCTGCAGATCTGAAAATCCATCCTGGTAGATCTGATCTGCAGATGAATGTCTGTTAAACAAGGTGTGTATGATGATCTGCAGATCTCATAGACTATGAATGTATTTTGCAGGAACAGATCTTTTGCAGGAACAGATCTTTTGCAGATACTGATCTTTTGAATGTCTACAGCATCTTTGTGTGCAGCAACTTGCAAAGATTTCTGTCTGATGGGGAGTTCAGCTCCATAGAATAGACTGTGTAGGTATGGCTCTCATACTACATGGAAGGGGGTAAAATTGGTCTGGGATCTTTCATTTTCCAAAGACTATGGTCTGATGTGTGTATGAGCCTTAAAGCGGTATTGTCACCATAAAAATCAAATTTCAACAGCAACTGGTCTGAGTCTTTTGTGCAATATAGATCCTTATGCTGTATTCAAAATTTTAAAGAATATGTCTGCAGGTATTGTTTGGGGGTATTGCAGCACTGGACATTTAATTCGCCATCGCCGGACTTTTGCTTGCAGGCGCTCTCCTATCTATAATATATTCACCCATTTCCCCTCCTTCTAACCCACCCACCCCTTCCTTGCTTCCCCACCCACATCTGTCCTCTTCCCTGGTTGGCTGACACCGCATGTGACGTCTATACTAGTCGCCATAGGTGTCAGTCACAGCCACCATGGGAAGAGGAGCTGGAGGAAGTCTGCCTCTGCCCGCCGCCCACATGACCGCCGCTGCCCACATGACCGCCGCTGCCCGCCGCCCACATGACCGCCGCTGCCCACATGAACGCCGCTGCCCACATCACCGCCGCTGCCCGGAGCCTGTGCAGCCACCAGGGGAGAAGTGGAGCCCCATCGCCGCTGGAGGAAGAGGACAGGACACGTACCTGCCGCCGCCGCCAGCAGGCCGAGGAGCAGAGGAGCCGGTGTTCCAACATGCTCAGTAGCATTTGTCGGGTATGCTAAAGTGTTGGAACACCGGTATAGCCGCCACCTGGATGGAAGCCTGGCAGCCGCGGGGAGAAGTGGAGCTCTGGAGGGGGAAGATCCCTTGGACACCGCTCTGACACTCACTCTCACACACACTCTCTCTCACACTTACACTCTGACTCTCACTCACTCTCACTATCTCATGCACACTCACACTCACTCTCTCTCACTCTCACACTGTGACTCACGCCCTCACACTCACTCTCACTATTTCATGCACACTCACACTCACATCCTCACACTCTCTCACACTTACACTCACTCTCACATTCTGACTCTCACTCTCTCACATTCTCTCACTCACTATCTCACTCACTCTCACTCCCTCACACTCTCTCTCTCACACTTACACTCTGACTCACTCCCTCACTCTCTCTCTCAAATGCTCTCACTCTCACCATCTCACGCACACTCACTCTCACACTCTTGACTCTCACTCCCTCACTCTCTCTCACATCCTCACACTCTCTCTCTCACACTTACACTCACACTCTGACTCACTCCCTCACACTCTCTCTCACACTATTTCACAACTCACACTCTCACTCACTCTCACACTCACTGCAGAGAGAAGAGTAGCCGCCGGAAAGAAGCCTGCGGGGAGCAGAGGAGCCGCCGGAGGGAAGCCTGCGGGGAGCAGAGGAGCCGCCGGAGGGAAGCCTGTGGGAGCAGAGGAGCCGCCGGAGGGAAGCCTGCGGGAGCAGAGGAGCCGCCGGAGGGAAGCCTGCGGGAGCAGAGGAGCCACCGGAGGGAAGCCTGCGGGAGCAGAGGAGCCGCCGGAGGGAAGCCTGCTGGAGCAGAGGAGCCGCTGGAGGGAAGCCTGCGGGGAGCAGAGGAGCCGCTGGAGGGAAGCCTGCGGGGGTAGAAGAAGAGCCGTTGGAGGGAAGCCTGCGGGGATAGAAGAGGAGCCGCCGGAGGGAAGCCTGCGGGGATAGAAGGGGAGCCGCCGGAGGGAAGCCTGCAGGGAGCATAGGAGCCGCTGGAGGGAAGCCTGCGGGGAGAAGAGGCGCCGCCGGAGGGAAGCCTGCGGGTAGAAGAGGAGCCGCCAGAGGGAAGCCTGAAGCCTGCGGGGAGAAGAGGAGCCGCCGGAGCTGAAAGGTAAAGCTCACACACTCACACTCAATCTCTTACTCTCACACTCTGACTCTCACTCCCTCACACACTCTCACTCTCACACACACAATCTCACACTCAATCTCACACTGTGACTCTCCCTCCCTCATACTCTCTCCCTCACACTCTCTCACTCGCACTGTCGCACACTCACTCACACTGAAACTCACTCTCACATTTACTTTCACTCTCACTGCAGGGAGCAGAGGAGCCTGCGGGGAGCAGAGGAGACGCCGGTGGGAAGCCTGAGGGGAGAAGAGGAGCCGCCAGAGGGAAGCCTGCAGGGAAAAGAGGAGCTGTAAGGTAAGGGTCACCCTCACACTGACTCTCTCTCACACACTCACACACACACACACACACACTCTCACTCCCTCACACTCTCTCTTTCACACACACACACTCTCATACTCTCACACTCACACTCTCTCACTTTCTCACTCACACACTCTCTCACTCACACACTCTCTCACTCACTCTCTCACTTACACACTCTCTCACTCACACTCACTCTCTCACTCACACTCACTCTCTCACTCACACTCACTCTCTCACTCACACACTCTCTCACTCACACACTCTCTCACTCACACACTCTCTCACTCACACACTCTCTCACTCTCTCACTCACACACTCTCTCACTCACACACTCTCTCACTCACACACTCTCTCACTCACACACTCTTTCACTCTCTCACTCACACACTCTCTCACTCACACTCACTCTCTCACTCACACTCACTCTCTCACTCACACACTCTCTCACTCACACACACTCTCACTCACACACTCTCTCACTCACACACTCTCTCACTCACACACTCTCTCACTCACTCACACTCTCTCACTCACTCACACTCTCTCACTCACACACCCTCTCACTCACACTCACTCTCTCACTCACACACTCTCTCACTCACACACTCTCTCACTCACACACTCTCTCACACACACTCACTCTCTCACTCACACTCACTCTCTCACTCACACTCACTCTCTCACTCACTCACACTCACTCTCTCACTCACACTCACTCTCTCACTCACACACTCTCTCACTCACACACTCTCACTCACACACTCTCTCACTCACACTCTCTCTCACTGACACACTCTCTCACTCACACTCTCTCACTCTCACACTCTCTCACTCTCTCACTCTCTCACTCACACACTCTCTCACTCTCTCACTCACACACTCTCTCACTCACACACTCTCTCACTCACACTCTCTCACTCACACACTCTCTCACTCACACACTCTCTCACTCACACACTCTCTCACTCACACACACTCTCAAACTCTCTCACTCACACACTCTCTCACTCACACACACACTCTCTCACTCACACACTCTCTCACTCACACACTCTCTCACTCACACACTCTCTAACTCACACACTCTCTCACTCACACACTCTCTCACTCACTCACACTCTCTCACTCACTCACACTCTCTCACTCACACTCTCTCACTCACACACCCTCTCACTCACACTCACTCTCTCACTCACACACTCTCTCACTCACACACTCTCTCACTCACACTCACTCTCTCACTCACACTCACTCTCTCACTCACACTCACTCTCTCACTCACTCACACTCACTCTCTCACTCACTCACACTCACTCTCTCACTCACACTCACTCTCTCACTCACACACTCTCTCACTCACACACTCTCTCACTCACACACTCTCTCACTCACACTCTCTCACTTACACACTCTCTCACTCACACTTTCTCACTCTCACACTCTCTCACTCTCTCACTCTCTCACTCTCTCACTCACACACTCTCTCACTCTCTCACTCATACACTCTCTCACTCACACTCTCTCACTCACACACTCTCTCACTCACACACTCTCTCACTCACACACTCTCTCACTCACACACTCTCTCAAACTCTCTCACTCACACACTCTCTCACTCACACACTCACTCTCTCACTCACACACTCTCTCACTCACACACTCTCTCACTCACACACTCTCTCACTCACACACTCTCTTACTCACACACTCACACTCTCACTCACTCTCACACACACTCTCACTCACTCTCACACACACTCTCTCTCTCACTCACACTCACACACTCTATGTCTCTCTCTCTCACTCACACTCACACACACACACTCTCTGTCTCACTCGCTCTCTCGCACACGCACACACACACGACCTACCTGCCTACACTCATACTGGGGGGGGACCATCCTGCCTACACTCATACTGGGGGGACCATCCTGCCTACACTCATACTGGGGGGACCTACCTGCCTACACTCATACTGGGGGGGGACCATCCTGCCTACACTCATACTGGGGGGACCTACCTACCTATACTTATACTGGGGGGACCTACCTGCCTACACTCATACTGGGGGGACCTACCTGCCTACACTCATACTGGGGGGACCTACCTGCCTATACTCATACTGGGGGGACCATCCTGCCTATACTTATACTGGGGGGGGCCTACCTGCCTATCCTTATACGGGGGGACCTACCTGCCTATACTCATACTGGGGGGACCTACCTGCCTACACTCATACTGGGGGGGACCATCCTGCCTACACTCATACTGGGGGGACCTACCTGCCTATACTGGGGGGACCTACCTGCCTACACTCATACTGGGGGGAACATCCTGCCTACACTCATACTGGGGGGACCTACCTGCCTACACTCATACTGGGGGGACCTACCTGCCTACACTCATACTGGGGGGACCATCCTGCCTATACTCATACTGGGGGGACCATCCTGCCTATACTTATACTGGGGGGGACCTACCTGCCTATACTCATACTGGGGGTCCTACCTGCCTACACTCATACTGGGGGGACCATCCTGCCTATACTCATACTGGGGGGGACCTACCTACCTATACTTATACTGGGGGGGACCTACCTGCCTATACTCATACTGGGGGGACCTACCTGCCTATACTCATACTGGGGGGACCATCCTGCCTACACTCATACTGGGGGGACCATCCTGCCTATACTTATACTGGGGGGACCTACCTGCCTATACTTATACTGGGGGGACCTACCTGCCTATACTCATACTGGGGGGACCATCCTGCCTACACTCATACTGGGGGGACCATCCTGCCTATACTTATACTGGGGGACCTACCTGCCTATACTCATACTGGGGGGACCTACCTGCCTATACTTATACTGTAGGGACCACCCCCCCCCTGCCACTACCCATAATCCTTTTCAAATATTCTATAAACTGTCAGTAAGGTCTAACACTAATCCTGTCTTTTGTTAAAAAAAAAAAAAAAAAAATAAAGGTGGAAGAGAGCTATCAATGTATTTTAGAGTATGGAGGGGGAAAAAGTTGAATGTCGGCAGCAGTGGACATTAGCACTGGTCACATTGGAGGGGTCACAGAGCAAGACCGGCATCGGAAGGGGATGGTGTGGCGGCACAGAGGAACTAAGTGCACAGGTGCGGACACTGAGATGCCTGGGCACTGAAGAAAACACGGACACCAGTGGACGCAGCCACCTTAGGATTTGATTAGGTTGGATGAGGATAAAAAGTGACCTCTTACTTCATGGTAGATTTTGTGGATACAAACTCTTGCGCAAAATCCTCATGTTGTAGTTGAATGTCTCCTTGTTCCCATGAAAATGTAAATGTTCTGTAATTTTTTTTTACTTAATGTAAAAACTTTTGTGCTGAAATATTTTTTAATAAATTGTATTTCTTACACAACCTGTAAAAACAGGAAAACTATGTCGTCAATGAACAATAATTAACTTTGTAAAATTGGACACTGACTTTGAAAGCGTATACCTTTGGTTTTATGCAACAACTGTTCAATGCTTGTTATACAGCAAATGTAGGTGATGATGTGCAACCAGAGGTAGGGTTGGGTATCCCTGGCTACCTATGCTGCGGCCATCTAATACTGGCGACCTATGCTGCGGCCTCCTACTGCTGGCTACACCTATTCCTGGCTACCTATACTGCAGCCACCTAATACTGGCTACCTATGCTGCGGCCTCCTACTGGCTACACCTATCCCTGTCTACCTATGCTGCGTCCTCCTACTACTGGCTACACCTATTCCTGGCTACCTATGCTGCAGCCACCTAATACTGGCTACCTATACTGCAGCCTCCTACTGGCTACACCTATCCCTGTCTACCTATGCTGCGGCCACCTATTACTACCTGCACCTATCCCTGTCTACCTATGCTGTGGCCACCTACTACTGGCTACACCTATCCCTAGCTACCTATGCTGCGGCCACCTACTACTGGCTACACCTATCCCTGGCTACCCATGCTGCGGCCTCCTACTGGCTACACCAGGGGTGCCCAATAGGTTGATTGCGATCTACCGGGAGATCGCGACCGCCTATTTGGTAGATCGCGTCATGTAACATTTTGCGGCTGTCAGAATCTACCTACACTATACCTGGCTAACTATACTGAAGGCACCACACCTAACTACACTATACCTGGCTAACTATACTGAAGGTCCCTGCACCTAACTACACTATACCTGGCTTACTATACGGAAGGTCCCTGCACCTAACTACACTATACCTGGCTAACTATACTGCAGGTCCCTGCACCTAACTACACTATACCTGGCTAACTATACTGAAGGCCCCTGCACCTAACTACACTATACCTGGCTAACTATACTGAAGGCCCCTACACATAACTACACTATACCTGGCTAACTATACTGAAGGCCCCTGCACCTAACTACACTATACCCGGCTAACTATACTGCAGGTCCCTGCACCTAACTACACTATACCTGGCTAACTATACTGAAGGCCTCTGCACCTAACTACACTATACCTGGCTAACTATTCTGAAGGCCCCTGCACCTAACTACACTATACCTGGCTAACTATACTGAAGGCCCCTATACCTATTTACCTATACTGAAGACACGTATACCTGCTACCTAAATGTTGGTAGATCTCCTGGACTCTGCAAATTTTAAAGTAGCTCGCGAGCCGAAAAAGTGTGGGCACCACTGGGCTACACCTATCCCTGTCTACCTATGCTGCGACCACCTATTACTAGCTACACCTATCCCTGTCTACCTATGCTGTGGCCACCTATTACTGGCTACACCTAGAGATGAGCGTAATGGAGTAATTACGATTTCGCGAAATTTTGCGTAATTAGTGTAATTACGTTTATGGCCGTAAGTACATAATCGTAATGAAGAAGGATTTCGCGAAATTTCGCGTAAGCGTAATTTTCGCGTAATTTTCGCATTGCACCTAATATTACGAAATTAATGCGTATGGTCATGCTCCCGAAGCGGAAAAGTTGACGCATGTATCAATGTTAGGTAGCCGCCGACTTTAAGGGTTAATAGCAAAGCCCCCTTAAATGCTAAGAGCCTCAAATTTGGAGAATATATTAAGGAGATCAGGAGGAATAAGAGGAAAATTTTTTTTTTCAAAAAGACCTTATAGTTTTTGAGAAAATCGATGTTAAAGTTTCAAAGGAAAAATGTAAACATTTAAAAACCTGCCGACTTTAACGGTTAATAGCAAAGCCTGCTTAAAGTTTAGGAACACCAAATTCCCAGGGTATATTAAGGGGATCAGTGGGAATAAGAGGAAAATTTTTTTTTTCAAAAAGACCTTATAGTTTTTGAGAAAATCGATTTTTAAGTTTCAAGGGCGAAAATGTCTTTTAAATGCAGAAAATGTCAGTTTTTTTTTGCACAGGTAACAATAGTGTATTATTTTCATAGATTCCCCCAAGTGGGAAGAGTTTTACTTACTTCGTTCTGAGTGTGGGAAATATTAAAAAAAAACGACGTGGGGTCCCCCCTCCCAGACCTCTTTAACCCCTTGTCCCCCATGCAGGCTGGGATAGCCAGAATGCGGAGCACCGGCCGCGTGGGGCTCCGCACCCTGACTATACCAGCCCGCATGGTCCATGGATTGGGGGGTCTCGGAAGGGGAGGGGCAGCCAAGCTTTCCCCTCCCCCTCCGAGCCCTTGTCCAATCCAAGGACAAGGGGCTCTTCTCCACCTCCGATGGGCGGTGGAGGTGGAGGCCGCGATTTCCTGGGGGGGAGGTTCATGGTGGAATCTGGGAGTCCCCTTTAAAAAGGGGTCCCCCAGATGCCCACCCCCCCCTCCCAGGAGAAATGAGTATAGAGGTACTTGTACCCCTTACCCATTTCCTTTAAGAGTTAAAAGTAAATAAACACACAAACACTTAGAAAAAGTATTTTAATTGAACAAAAAACATAACCACGAAAAAAGTCCTTTAATATTCTTAATTAACCATTAACCACTTCAGCCTACAGCTTCGAAAATCTTATGCATCCGAGCAATGTTCACCTCCCATTCATTTGCTAATAACTTTATCGCTACTTATCAAAATTAATTGATCTATATCTCGTTTTTTCCGCCACTAATTAGGCTTTCTTTAGGTAGTACATTTTGCTAAGAGCCACTTTACTGTAAATACATTTTAACAGGAAGATTAAGATAGAAATGGAAAAAAATCATTATTTCTCAGTTTTTGGCCATTATAGTTTAAAATTAATACATGCTACAGTAATTAAAACCCATGCATTTTATGTGCCCATTTGTCCCGCTTATTACACCGCTTAAATTACGTCCCTATCACAATTTATGGCGCCGATATTTTATTTAGAAATAAAGGTGCATTTTTTCAATTTGCGTCGATCACTATTTACAAGCTTATAATTTTAAAAAATGTAATAAGATACTCTCTTGACATGTATATTTAAAAAGTTCAGACCCTTAGGTAACTATTTATGTAGTTTTTTTTTTTTTAATTGTAATTTTTTTTATTATTTTTTTAATACAAAAATGTATTTGGGTAATTTTAGTTTGGGAGGTAAATAGCCAATTTTAGATGTAATATAATGTATTTTTTATTCAATACAGGTATGTGGGTGCAGTTTACTATTTGGCCACAAGATGGCCACATTCAAAAAGTTCCTAGATGCGAACGATGTCGCATCTAGGAACTAAAATGAAGAGAAGTTGTTTCCTGGGGGCAGAAATACCACGCTCTCTGATGAGAAAGCGTCGGTATTTCTGCCGGGGACTTGGATCGGTGAATGGGAATTCTATTCCCATTCACTGATTGGGGGGGCAGCGGGAGGCAGCGGGGGCGCGCGCAGGCGCGCGCCCGATCGCGCGCACCACACGGCTGCAGCACCACTGCCTATCTGGACGGATATATGCGTCCAGATATGGCGAAGTGGTTAATACTTACCTGTCCCTTTAAATAAATGATCCCTCGAAATAGCCTCGGAAATGTTCTATCAGTTACAATGTAACAAAGTTATTACAATGTAACAACTTTGTTACATTGTAACTACGCCGCACCCGACGTCACTCGCCGCCGCCGCATACGCGTCTGCGCTGCACACATTCCCGACAGAGCTCTGAGCTATATAGCTCAGAGCTCTGAGAAGCATCTTTGTATTTTGGCTCCAAGGAGCCCTATTGGTCCTTAGCAGACCAATGGGGTTCCTTCAAATCAAAAGGAACCCCATTGGTCTGCTAAGGACCAATGGGGCTCCTTGGAGCCAAAATACAAAGATGCTTCTCAGAGCTCTGAGCTATATAGCTCAGAGCTCTGTCGGGTCCGTGCAGGACGCTAAGTCCCCGCCGGCTCCGCTGCCCTCCCCGCCTCTCCCACATGTCACCCACATGTCACTGACATGTGGGTGACATGTGGGTGACAGATGTGGGCGGGGTGGACAGCGGGAGCTGCGGGGACTTAGCGTCCTGCACGGACCCGACAGAGCTCTGAGCTATATAGCTCAGAGCTCTGAGAAGCATCTTTGTATTTTGGCTCCAAGGAGCCCCATTGGTCCTTAGCAGACCAATGGGGTTCCTTTTGATTTGAAGGAACCCCATTGGTCTGCTAAGGACCAATGGGGCTCCTTGGAGCCAAAATACAAAGATGCTTCTCAGAGCTCTGAGCTATATAGCTCAGAGCTCTGTCGGGAATGTGTGCAGCGCAGACGCGTATGCGGCGGCGGCGAGTGACGTCGGGTGCGGCGTAGTTACAATGTAACAAAGTTGTTACATTGTAATAACTTTGTTACATTGTAACTGATAGAACATTTCCGAGGCTATTTCGAGGGATCATTTATTTAAAGGGACAGGTAAGTATTAATGGTTAATTAAGAATATTAAAGGACTTTTTTCGCGGTTATGTTTTTTGTTCAATTAAAATACTTTTTCTAAGTGTTTGTGTGTTTATTTACTTTTAACTCTTAAAGGAAATGGGTAAGGGGTACAAGTACCTCTATACTCATTTCTCCTGGGAGGGGGGGTGGGCATCTGGGGGACCCCCTTTTAAAGGGGACTCCCAGATTCCACCATGAACCTCCCCCCCAGGAAATCGCGGCCTCCACCTCCACCGCCCATCGGAGGTGGAGAAGAGCCCCTTGTCCTTGGATTGGACAAGGGCTCGGAGGGGGAGGGGAAAGCTTGGCTGCCCCTCCCCTTCCGAGACCCCCCAATCCATGGACCATGCGGGCTGGTATAGTCAGGGTGCGGAGCCCCACGCGGCCGGTGCTCCGCATTCTGGCTATCCCAGCCTGCATGGGGGACAAGGGGTTAAAGAGGTCTGGGAGGGGGGACCCCACGTCGTTTTTTTTTAATATTTCCCACACTCAGAACGAAGTAAGTAAAACTCTTCCCACTTGGGGGAATCTATGAAAATAATACACTATTGTTACCTGTGCAAAAAAACCTGACATTTTCTGCATTTAAAAGACATTTTCGCCCTTGAAACTTAAAAATCGATTTTCTCAAAAACTATAAGGTCTTTTTGAAAAAAAATTGTTCCTCTTATTCCCACTGATGACCTTAATATACCCTGGGAATTTGGTGTTCCTAAACTTTAAGCAGGCTTTGCTATTAACCGTTAAAGTCGGCGGGTTTTTAAATGTTTACATTTTTCCTTTGAAACTTTAACATCGATTTTCTCAAAAACTATAAGGTCTTTTTGAAAAAAAAAATTTCCTCTTATTCCTCCTGATCTCCCTAATATATTCTCCAAATGTGAGGCTCTTAGCATTTAAGGGGGCTTTGCTATTAACCCTTAAAGTCGGCGGCTTTTTTATATTATACGGAGCGTTACGGTTTAACGCGAAATTACGGTAGCGTTTAATGCGAAATTACGGCATGAACGAAACGCGAAATTACGCGTTGAAAATTACGCTTATGGTATTTTCAATTACGATTTTAATGGCAATTACGCTACTGTAATTTCGCATCGTAATCGCAAATTTCGCATGCGTAATTTTAGTAATGCGAAATTACGAAAATTTCAGCTCAACTCTAGCTACACCTATCCCTAGCTACCTATGCTGTGGCCACCTACTACTGGCTACACCTATCCCTGACTACCTATGCTGTGGCCACCTAATACTGCCTACACCTATCCCTGGCTATACCTAGCGCATGCTGTGCTATGGAGAGGGGAGGGAGAAGCAGAAGTGCATGCTGTGCAATGGAGAGGGGAGGGAGAAGCAGAAGTGCATGCTGTGCAATGGAGAGGGGAGGGAGAAGCAGCAGTGGGTGCTGTGGTATGGAGAGGGGAGGGAGAAGCAGGAGTGCATGCTGTGCTATGGAGAGGGGAGGGAGAAGCAGCAGGGCATGCTGTGCTATGGAGAGGGGAGGGAGAAGCAGCAGTGGGTGCTGTGCTATGGAGAGGGGAGGGAGAAGCAGCAGCGCGTGCTGTGCTATGGAGAGGGGAGGGAGAAGCAGCAGCCTGTGCTGTGCTATGGAGAGGGGAGGGAGAAGCAGCAGCGCGTGCTGTGCTACGGAGAGGGGAGGGAGAAGCAGGAGTGCGTGCTGTGCTATGCAGAGGGGAGGGAGAAGCAGCAGTGGGTGCTGTGCTATGCAGAGGGGAGGGAGAAGCAGCAGCGCGTGCTGTGCTATGGAGAGGTTAGGGAGACGCAGCAGCCTGTGCTGTGCTATGGAGAGGGGAGGGAGAAGCAGCAGCCTGTGCTGTGCTATGGAGAGGGGAGGGAGAAGCAGGAGTGCGTGCTGTGCTATGGAGAGGGGAGCGAGAAGCAGGAGCGCGTGCTGTGCTATGGAGAGGGGAGGGAGAAGCAGCAGTGGGTGCTGTGCTATGGAGAGGGGAGGGAGAAGCAGCAGCGCGTGTTGTGCTATGGAGAGGGGAGGGAGAAGCAGGAGTGTGTGCTGTGCTATGGAGAGGGGAGAGAGAAACAGCAGGGCATGTTGTGCTATGGAGAGGGAAGGGAGAAGCAGGAGTGTGTGCTGTGCTATGGAGAGGGGAGGGAGAAGCAGGAGTGCGTGCTGTGCTATGGAGAGGGGAGGGAGAAACAGCAGGGCGTGCTGTGCTATGGAGAGGGGAGGGAGAAGCAGGAGTGTGTGCTGTGCTATGGAGAGGGGAGGGAGAAGCAGCAGTGGGTGCTGTGCTATGGAGAGGGGAGGGAGAAGCAGCAGGGCGTGCTGTGCTATGGAGAGGGGAGGGAGAAGCAGGAGTGCGTGCTGTGCTATGGAGAGGGGAGGGAGAAACAGCAGGGCGTGCTGTGCTATGGAGAGGGGAGGGAGAAGCAGGAGTGTGTGCTGTGCTATGGAGAGGGGAGGGAGAAGCAGCAGGGCGTGCTGTGCTATGGAGAGGGGAGGGAGAAGCAGCAGGGTGTGCTGTGCTATGGAGAGGGGAGGGAGAAGCAGCAGGGCGTGCTGTGCTATGGAGAGGGGAGGGAGAAACAGCAGGGCGTGCTGTGCTATGGAGAGGGGAGGGAGAAGCACTGACACACTCTCACTCGCTCTCACTCACACACACTCTCTCACACTCTCACTCTCTCTCACACGCCCACTCTCTCTCACACACTAAGCCGAGTTAGACTGTTTGCACATGCGCAGTAATGTTGGAGAAGGAGGTCTCCCCTTAGATGGGTTAATCACGAAAACAATGTACAATACCACTGAGCTTGTACCATGTGTGGCATGAACAAAAATTCAATAAGATTTCTTAGTTCTGTTCTCAAAACGCCATCAAGATTACCATTCTTTCATTAGCATTGTTTCCAGGAGTAGAGAGCACACACACTTCCTGAAGGGATAGCTGAAATCCGATCTCTGAAGTGTGCTCTGAAATCACCCTGCTTTTGTGATGTAAACACAGCTGTACTGAGTCGCACAATGATGACATAAGACAGTGCACTTCCTAGTATACACCTCAGTGGGAGTGTCTGAAGACTCTGGGAGGAGGGCAGGTAATGAATATACAATGAGCAAGAGAAGGGAGGGGGAAAAACAAGAGTCAGGGAGGATATGATGTCATCTTCAGCTTGGCAAAATGGCCACTGCCTGGAATAGGATTTTCTGCTTCTCATTTATAAAATTCTCAGGAATCATAACATGGACAGTGCAATACATCTGATATATAAGTTGAACTAGTATTTATCTACTTAAATATGTGTTTTTTTATTTTTAGGTTAGCATGGGTGTCGCTTCCTCTTTAAAGAGAACCCGAGGTGGGTTTGAAGAATGTTATCTGCATACAGAGGCTGGATCTGCCTATACAGCCCAGCCTCTGTTGCTATCCCAAACCTCACCAAGGTCCCCCTGCACTCTGCAATCCCTCATAAATCACAACCGTGCTGCTGACAAACAGTCCCCGCCTGCATCCCTTCCCTCCCTGCTGATTGGAGGGCAGGGACCGGAGCTATGCAGGAGGCGGGGGAGAAGCTGAGAATGACACTACAGATGTAAACACAGCCTCACAGCACGGCTGTGATTTATGAGGGATTGCAGAGTGCAGGGGGACCTTAGTGGGGTTTGGAATAGCAACAGAGGCTGGGCTGTATAGGCAGATCCAGCCTCTGTATGCAGATAACATTCTTTAAACACACCTCGGGTTCTCTTTAAGGATTTGGTAAGCACATTTGCTTATTTTGGTGTGGTGGTGGAAGTTTTACCTGCGCTGAAGTGACTATTTGATGTCCCTCTGCATTGCACTAGCTGCTCTTTCAATATTTCGGAAATACTGAACAGCCCATATTGTGATCTACATTAGAGTATAAAGAGGCTACATCTGCCATAACCACCTGGGGTCCACCTCTATATTTTTGAAAATGTTTATTGAATGCTCAGTGTCTTTTTTTACCACTTGAGGCCTGAAAAGTCCAGACATGATCGAGGTACTCACCTTTCTGGAGAACTTCTAATGTTATACAAAAAAACACCAGGGGCATGGGGTGCAATCACGTTGTAATGCATGAATGCATATGCTGCTTTTTAACTTTAGTGTGCCACAGCTTTTTTGAGTATTTCATATTTTTATTACATTTTATTTATTATAAAAGGATAACTTTGCCTATCTAAATGGTGTCTTCTTTTTATATTTGAGAAATTTTGGAAGAGTAACCAGTCTGGTGCAGGTAGACACCTGCTGAATATTATATGGCAAGAATTAACTTTTGTTGCATTGGCAATGCAATCTGAATGAGTGGTTAATCCTATTTAGAGACAAGAGCCTCTGAATGTTACTGAATTTGGATTGTAATCTGGATAAATCTGGAATATGTTGGATGAATATATCCAACAAACTGTTTAGTCTAACTGTGTGTGTGGCTGCGTGGATTTTACTTTTTCTTAATTTTCTGGTTTCAGGATTTGTACTATATAAGCTATAATGTTGTATTAACTTTATTGGATACAATGACATAGTTTGAAATATAGTTAAAGAGAACCCATAACTACTCCCAAAAAAATGCAGAAACCCCATTTATACCTTAATTATCCTGATTAAAGCAGGATACTTGTAATTTGTGGAAAAATCATAATTTTGTTTGTAACCATAATCAGGAAATGTAATTTTACATTTTTCATATTTTTTGTGTAATTCTCTTCCGAATCTACCAGTTAATAGCAAAGCCCCCATGCTATTATCAACCAAACCTCTACATTTGTTAAGGGCCATAGTGAGAACAAGGAAAAAAAATAATTTTCCAAAAAGACTTTGTAGTTTTTGATAAAATCAATCTTGAAATTGCAAAGGAAATTTTTTTAAGCTGTAATCTTACTGGGTTTAAAAACAATTTTTCCTTTGCATTCTTAACCATTTCAGCGGGAATTTTTCACTTTATGCATCTGAGCAATTTTCAACTCCCATTCATTCGCTAATAACTTTATCACTACTTAACACAATTTATTGATCTATATCTTGTTTTTTACGCCACTAATTAGGCTTTCTTTGGGTGGTACATTTTGCAAAAAATTATTTTTTTATAAATGCATTTTAACAGAATTAGTAAGAAAAAAATGGAAAAAATGCATTATTTCTCAGTTTTCATCCATTATAGCTTTAAAATAATCCATGCTACCATAATTAAAACCTATGTATTTTATTTGCCCGTATGTCTCGGTTATGACACCACTTAAATTTTGTCCCTATCACAATGTATGGCGCCAATATTTTATTTGGAAATAAAGGTGCATTTTTTCCATTTTGCGGCCATCACTATTTACAAGCTTAAAATTTAAAAAATGTTCGTAGTATACCCCCTTCACATGCATATTTAAAAAGTTCACAGACTTAGGTAACTATTTTTTTTCTTTTTTTGTTTTTTTAATTGTAATTTTTTTTTCCCATTAAAAATGTTATTTGGGTAATATTTTGGTGTGGGAAATAAACAGTTAATTTTTAATGTTATTATATGTGTAAATTTTAATGTAAAATGTATGTTGATGTAGTTTTACTATTTGACCTCAAGATGGCCACCTTGAGTTTATTTTTTTTCTCCTTGTGCTTCTCGATCACCGGAAGCACAAGGAGGATGGGGAAACTTTTTTTTTTTTTTGCAGAAAGACTGAAGCCTCTATTAAGAGAGCTTCGGTTTTTCTGCTGGGGACACGGATGGGTGATCGGGAACCATGTTCCCATTCACTGATCCCAGGGCTACCGGGGGACAGCCCGGGGGCGCGCCCGCGATCGTGTGTGGGAGTGCGCCGAAGCACGGCACCGCAGCAGAGCAGGCAACTGGACATGAGGACCACGTCCCGGCGGCTGAAATGGTTAAAATTGATTTTCTCAAAAACTACAAGGTGTTTTTGAAAATTGAATTAACAATAGCACGTATGGGGCTTTGCTATTAACCACTAAAGTCGGCACAGAACTATGCGAATCTGAGTGAATGGATTATGCAAAATCAATTGAATTAACAAATTGCAATTTTATATGGCCATAATTGAGAAAATGTACACAAAATTTTGCATAATCTTAATTAGCAGATTACGATCATTAGTACTAGACATGTGTTAGATACACTGGCATAACAATAGGGCCTGCAGCCCCAGCCCCCCCTTGGGGCCCGCTTGGGGCTATTTTGGGTGACTGGAGAGGTCACAGCATGAGGGGAAAGCCATGCTGCACTTCAATGGGGAGGGGGGACGGTCCCCCCCATCCCTCACCTCGGGCTCTCCCCTCTGCGCTCCCCTCCAGCGTTGAATAGTTTGTGTGTGCAGCAGCGGGCAGCGGCAGTTACATACCCTCCATGCACTCCAGTGTGGACGTTTCTCCCTCTAGTGTTTGACGCGCAGCCTGCACGCGATCTCCTGCAAAACAGAGCCCCAGGACTTGACGCCAGTTGGCGTTAGGCGGTCCTGGGGCTGCCGCCGCGGCCACGCCCAATGGATCGGAAGGTAGTTAAGCATTCAACAAGCAAGATAATACTCAGAATAATTTGACAGTACAATAATTTGACAGTACTTTTTTCACCTACTTTTTGGTAATTTTTCATTTGCAAAACGCTGAAAAGTTATTTAAAAAAGAAAATGAAAAATGATCTCCTAGGAGAAAACATAAGAGAAAAAGTTCATAAGGCCCATAGTATGAAGCCCCCCTGAGAGATTAATAGACTCTCTTCAATAAGGATACAAATAGCAATAGAAAATGACATATTCTAACCCCACGTCAAACTAGACAAAACTAAAAAAAATGTCTGAAAACTACTTCAACTATGTAGAACATTTTCATTACCTAGGGAAGCACACATGCTTCAAAGCTTTAATCAGCTGTGGAGAACTGAATAATAACATGCATGTTTCTTCGACCCCTATGGATATTTAAATTAGTATAGAATGCTCCTTAAGCAGATTCTAAGCACAGAACAAAGTATACAAAGCAATGTGCAATGGCATCTTCAAGTATTAGACTATGAACCAGCAGATGGTGCTGTGCAGCATCTTATCACGTATATATCAGCAAGGATAATATCAGCTCCTGCAAGGTTCTGTGTGCAGCAATTCTTGAGCTGAAACAAATGTTTGTTGAATTAAGTACTGATTTCCTTCAGTCTCAAGACTGTTTTACAGGCTGAATTTTCAGACTGTTTGCATATGCCAAAGTGTACCCCAACCACATCCAAACCGTTAAACCCTCCTACACTTGCTGTTTAACTGTTTGCGTGTTTCTTAAAGATGTGTAGCACGCCTTTCCTTAGTTTGCTAAAATGCTAAAGAAGACACAGAAGGGCTGAAAAAATGTAAGTAACCTGGATCCTTGCTACTTTGCAACAATAAATAATTTAGAAAGAATTTTCACCGCCCGTTGCAAATATAAAAAAAAATCAAAGCTGAGTGAACACAGAAAACCAATAAAACTATCAACACTTTGGCTAAATAAACTGCTTCCATGATGTCTTATGCTGTCTGATCAGATGTAGCAGATTGCAAAGGGGAAATATAGCATTGCAAGAAGTTAATCAAGGCATTGTAAAGAATAGATTATATGCGTGCTGGACGGTAGGATTTTGTCCTGTGCAATGCTTGTTCAGAATTTAAGCTTTTACCTTTATTTTAGCACAACATACATTACTGCATATATAGTAGCTCAATTAAAATATGCATGTGCTTTGTGTCTTACTGTACTGCATTCAATATTTTCCTTGCTTCAAACAGAATGTATAGTCTGAAAAAATCTGGAGATGATTATGTGCCTTAAATGTTTCATTTATTTTTCTTTTATGATATATGCAGCTTAATTGCTATAATTAATTGTGCTACCATGCCGCACTAACCAATAAGCAGGTGAGTAATTGTGTTGCTTTGTTAAGCACTTTACTTTATACATTTGTTAAACCTTTTTTATGCAATCTATAAACATTTTAATAGGGCTAAATCAGAACACAATTTGTTTTTGTTTTCCTTTTGTTTCTTTTATTTTATGATGCAACAGTTTGCATACATTTAGATTTTTCTCACATCTTGAATTTTTTTCCCTTTACCTGCTTTTAATATTCTGTCAATGTAAAATGTAAATGCTTATAATACCTCATATATATGTTTTGTTTAAATAGGTGTGTTGTTAGTTCTCATTAGGCATTCTGGTGTTATGTGATGGATCTTAATTAAATGAGACAGACTCTTTTTACACAAAAGGGAAGACAGAGGAATTCTTTTCTTTCTCTCTCTCTCTCTCTGAAAGGACACAGGAAAACACTAGGTAACACATACTGCAAGGCTAAATAGAACATGTACAGTTTAGTCAGATGTGACACAAGTAGCAAATTCAACAATAGAAAAATACAGTTTAAAAATGTAAATTGAACTGCTAGAAGTTGTATTATTTATATGTATTTATTGGTAGACTCTCAGCCCAAGAAATATACTGTAGCTTGTAGAGTGAAAGATAGTGTTCAGCCTATGAGCAGTTATGGAAGCTAATAGAACAGACTGCAGAAATATTTATATAATAATATAATATTAATTAGAAATAAAAGAGAGATAATGACAGAAATAATTATAAGAATAATTGTAATAGCAGGGAATACATTGACATGGATCCTTTTAGTGTGTGTGTGTGTGGCTGTCTATGCGTGTGTGTGTGTGTGTGTGCGTGCGTGCGTGCGTGCGTGTGTGTGTGTGTGTGTGTGTGTGTGTGTGTGTGTGTGCGTGTGTGTGTGTTCGTGCCCGCGCGTGCGTGCGTGCGTGTGTGTGTGTGTGTGTGATTAGCAAAGATTTGCAGGATTAAACTTTTGTTTCCTAAATCACCTTTCTCCACTTTTCCATATGATATGTTCCTTTACTGAACTATTGGTCTTTGACACTGAAGACAAAATGGCTGCTTCATGGAATGGGGCAACGCTTTACACTTTATCTTGTCCTATGCCAATCTAAACTCTGTTCAAGCTGGACACCACCCTGAAGATTAGAGTTAGAGTGTTACATTAATTAATATTATTACTTTAGAGCCACTTCTAAGCACTTTGTGATATATTGTGTGACGTAGGTATAGTTTGTCCTATGTTATGCACAAAGATTAAAACACATCCGTAAAATGATCTCTCAAATAAAGTTGAATTCATAAGTATTAAGTCATATTTTTAGTATGACTAGTGGCTCTTTTCATGCAACGTTTTCCCTTGTCATCTGCAAATCTCCTCTCTGCACTTTCCAAGTTCTCAGTTTTTTTACATGACCATTTTCTAGGGAAACTGATCAAATGGCTTTAGAATTAACAAAGCTGCGCGCATATGCAAACTTACTCAAAGAAAAATATTTAAATTTGCATTCTTGCCTTGCTAGAGGCCTTCATGTGTCATTGAGTATGATGACTGCCATACAGTTTTGAAAGGTATCTATGGCCCAAACAGAATCAATGAGTTGTCCAGCACCTATAAAAGTGCAAGTGTCTTATTGAGTATAGTATATCGTAGGATGTTGGCTCATCCTTGATTCTGTCTGCACTGTAAATTGCAATGTAGATGATGTATAGGGATTTTACAACAGTTCCGAAAATATTTGTAGAAAGCTACAAATAGAAAGCTCATTACTGCCACTTTGGATAACCTTGTGCACCTAGTGACAAATGGCTACTAAATCCAGACTTATTCAAGCAATGCAGGGCCATCACATCTCTTGCTGGAGCAACTTTTACTGCATCTTCCAATATGCCTCATGTGTTTCAGGAAGAAAAGCTGCATAATAAAAAGGTACTGTATGCAAATTTACTGAATGATCTTAAAGGACGACTGAAGTGAGAAGAATATGGGGGCTGCCATTTTTTTATTTCCTTCTAAAAATAATACCAGTTGCCTGGCAGCCCTGCTGGTCTATGTGGCTGCAGTAGTGTCTGAATAACACCAGAAACAAGCATGCAGCTAATCCAGTCAGCTATGACCATAATGTCAGAAACACCTGATCTGCTGCATGCTTGTTCAGGATCTATGGCTAAAAGCCTTAGAGGCAGAGGATCAACAGGATAGCCAGGCAATGGGTATTGCTTAAAAGGAAATAAATATGGCAGCCTCTATATCTCCCTCACTTCAGTTGTCCTTTAAGGCACCAGGGTGCTAGATTATTTCATAAGCTGGCTGAAGGCTCTTTTAACTAAGCATTAATCTTCATTTTGTCTCTAAATATGGTAAGGTTATTTTGCACAGTATCCAAAGTTTGTGGGGTAGATCCAGAAATCCCCTTCGGTATCATTACACTTTGAATTAAAATAACACTTAATATAAAATACAAGATGGCTATTATTATTTATATAGTTTTGGGATCTTCCACAGTGCATTATAGAGTAGATTGTCATGTCACAAACTGTCTCTCGGAGGAGCTCACGATGTAATCCCTACCATAGTCATAGTCTAATGTGTCTATTATATTCTAGGGACAATTTAAGGGGGAGCCAATTAACTTTTTAGTATATTTATGAGATGTTAATGTAATTTTGGGGTGTAATGAGGGTCTTGTAAAGTGTTAATGGAAAAGAGCTTTAGGTAAATGTATGTACAAATACATTCATTTTTTAAAAATACATGGCTGAATATACCTGAACCGTCAATGAAACAGTAGTGGGTGACATATGTCAGTACACAACTGTCCTCCTGTCCATTTATATACATGGATAGCAGGCACTTTTAAGCTTCATTCATTTGTAATGAGCTCAATTGGTACAGCAATGCACATATAAACGTCATATGACATTATTATGATTATTATGTAATCATTATCTGCAGCTCTGTTGAGCAATGTAGCTGTTCACATATCTGCATGTGATTTTTGTGCATGACATGCACATGAGCTCATAACACAAGATGCTTACTAAATACATGTAGCAAATTTCATTTAAGTACAACTGTAATGAGAAGGTTATGGAGGCTGCCATATTTATTTCCTTTTAAACAATACCAGTTGCCTGGCAGCCCTGTGGGTCTATTTGGCTGAAATAGTGTCTGTATAACACCAGAAACAAGCATGCAGCTAATTTTTCCAGATCTGACAATAATGTCAGAAACACCTGATCTGCTGCATGCTTGTTTAGGCTCTATGGCTAAAAGTATTAGTGGCAGAGGATCAGCAGGATAGCCAGACAACTGGTTTTGCCTAAAAAGAAATAAATATGGCAGCCTCCATATCCCCCTCACTTCAGTTGTCCTTTAATCATGTGCATCAAGGCTATCTTGATGCTCCTCAACAGAATTTTCTCAAACATACCAATTCTGTTGGAATTTTTTTCCAGACTAAGTGAAAATTTACACTTTAAGGCATCACTATTTTTTTATTTAAGCAAAACAAGTTATTTAACTACTCTGCTGCATAATATAAAGGTTGCTCTCACCACATTGTGGAAATGACCAATTTCATCAACCATTTCCTTGCCAGAGAACAGCTGTCAGCTGATTCTCTCCCTAACTTTTAAACATGGAAGACAGCTTTATGTGTTCAGTGAGATTTGAATAACATGTTCTGTAGGCCTCTAATGTGAAACCGGCTTAGATCTAAAGAAATTACCAATTAATTTATTTATTGTATTTATAAAGTGCTAACAGATTATGCAGTGCAGACCAATAGCAATATGTTATAATAAAAGTATCTGAAAATGTTTTCAAACATTGTAATTGACCTGCCTGACATGCTGCTTAAATATAAGTTTTTATGCATTTCTTGCAGAGTGTTTACAGAGTGAAAAATGACAAAGGGTCTTAATTTTAGGGGAACAAATAGTTACCACATTGTAAAAATGCAAAGCAATGATTTATGCTGGTTACTGGCTACCTGCATACATGTGCGCGCGCGCACACACACACACACGCACGCACGCACGCACGCACGCACGCACGCACGCACGCACGCACGCACGCACACACACACACACACACACACACACACACACACTCACTCACTCTTTTGTTAGCTTCATATGTTTTGTGTACTTTTGTGTCCATCTTAAATATACATATGCGCATGTTAAAAAAAATATCTATCTATCTATCTATCTATCTATCTATCTATCTATCTATATATATATATATATATATATATATATATATATATATTTCAAATCCCATTTTGTATTATTATTATAGTGTTTTAAAACTTTTTTTTAGACTTAAATGTAACATGCAGCTCTATACATTTGTTTTACCTTTTGTTGTAGATAAAGCACAAAAGTATCCGGCTACTTCTCAGTAATTTTGTTGTGGTACGTGTCCACGCTTTCAAGGTTTGCGATTACAGGAAGTCAAGTAACATCTTGCAAATGGGGGACACAGACAACTATGAAAATCTGGCAGATCATCGAATCATTTCCCACTCTATATTTTACTATCTTTATTTCAGCTGAAGTTTGACTTCAAATAAACAGACCTCAGCAACAATGACCAAGGAAATACAAATGCAGGTAATTTTTATGTCGACAGAAATAAAAATTATTTTAAATGAGCTATTTTCATTTTACAGATGCGAGGGAAAAAATAGTTATTCATATATTGAAATAATAGTCACAAAGTACACATTTAGCTGTTAAATTCATTTATTTATTTAAAAGGTAAGGCATGTAATAGAATGTAATATCCATAATTAATAACAATAAATAGATAGTCCCGTCAACTAAGCATCACGTTGAGGCGATGGGAGAAGTAGAGGTTTTTTTCCGAGCATGACAAGCCACGCATTTAATAGGTAAAAGAGAAACTGCAGTGTAATTTTCACACCATCACGTAACTTGCTGGCACAGCTGTCTAGCCTACGTAACCTCCTTACATACGTCGCGTACACCTTCCAAATCATTCTGTCTATTTTTAATTTAAGTGGATTACTTTTCTCGTACGTCCCTTTCACAGTCCTCCCTTAGATGCTCTATATTATTAGGTACAATAAGTTCAGCTTCACAAATCTGTTAATACAGAATATAATCCTCTTATGTTTAAACCAGGTTAGAGGGAAGACATAAGATTTATATTTGATCATGCAGAAGTGCTCTTAATCAGATTTACTTATTTCTTCTGCGTTAGTGTTTTTGCAATTATCATAATTGTTGTTCTAAATATGTTTGTCTTAATGTCTGACTCCGGCTATAATCTTCTCTCTACAAGCTGTCTTCATGGCAGCGACTGGAATTCCTGTACAGAAGAGACCTAATTAATATTAACATGGCATCCGTAATGCTTTTACAAGCAGGGAACAGCTGAGCTGACTGTAACATTTTAAGCACACAGTACTGTAGTGATCAAGGAGCCTCTCTTACAGCCACGCAACTCAATAATCCCTTTCTCAGAAAGTCAAAATTCCCTGAGCGATAAGGAGAAAATCAAAGCTGTACATCACAAAGAAAATGACTAGTTCAGCCTCTCTATTAAAATGCAAAAGTTATGGATTTTTGTAAGGGTGATGGGAACCTTTGCTGTTTCATCGATTCCTTTTTATAGTTTGGCGATTTTACTAAGATCACCTTAAAAGCTTAAAGAAAAAAGTAATTTCATCAAAAGATATGTTAAGCCATATTAACAGATGCAGAGTAAGGCACATAATGCGTATCTATCTATTTATCTATTTATCTATCTATATATCAAAAACATGCATGGGTTAACACACTGAGTCACCTTTTAGTGGAATGATTTTAAAGTCTCAAAGTGTTATTCAGTGTATCCCAATTCCAAGCGATAAAACAATACATGTATAACATTGTATAACGACACATATACTGGCTAGTAGATAGAATTCAGGGTAAGAAAAGGATTAACATATATTCACCTAGGCAGATCTAAAGATTGAGAAGTATGAAGATGCTGTTATATGTTCTTAATCAAAGCAAAACAAAAAAATCTTTAAGGTCTAAAGGCTTTTTTGAAGTGGTATTATACTCCCAAAACTAAAATTTAAGTAACTACTCCAAATTACATAAAACAATATTTGAAAGGATTCCCAGGCTTTTCCTGTGTCGAAAAACATTTATTCTCGCTGTGATAGCTCAAGTATAAATTCTCACAAGATAGCTCAAGTATAAAAAAATATTATTTTCTTGAAAGTGAGAAAAAAAACTATTACCACATCTTAAGATCATGTGAGGTCTTTGCAAAAGGATTCTGGGCATGTTACATAACGAGTGTATTGAAAAGTAACATTGGCTTAAAAAGAAAAAAAAAAAACACAGGTGCAGCAGGTCCTCTGGCCTGCTTGTACAAAGCGCAAAGTGCAATAAGTGGCTGGATAGTGTACTGGTTAACCCTCCTGGCGGTTAATTTTTTTTGCCATATAGGCAAAAATCCTTTTTTTTTTTTGGTGGTGTTTCAGGTAAAGCTACCAGAGTGGTAGCTACATGAAACACCACTAGAGGGCGCATGTGTCCCTCTAGTGCGATCGTCGCCGGTATCAATAGCAAACAAGGGAACGCGTATATAATGCGCTCCCCTGTTTGGCTTCTCCTGTCGCCATGGCGACGATCGGAATGACATCATGGATGTCAGCCGATGTCCTGACGTCAGACGCCTCCGATCCAGCCCATAGCGCTGCCCGGAACTCATTGGTCCGGGCAGCACAGGGCTCTGGCGGGGGGGGGGGCCCTCTTGCGCAGCTGCGTGCTCGGCGGCGATCAAGCTGTACGCGCGGCTAGCAAAGTGCTAGCTGCGCGTACAGCATTTTAAATGGAGCAAATCGCCCCACCAGGGGCTGAGATATCTTCCTGCGTGGCATAGCCCGAGCTCAGCTCGGGCTTACCGCCAGGAAGGTTAAGGGCTCTGCCTCTGACACAGGTGACCTGGGTTCAAATCTCGGCTCTGCCTGGTCAGTAAGCCAGCACCTATTCAGTAGGAGACCTTAGGCAAGTCTCCCTAACACTGCTACTGCCTATAGAGGGCATCCTAGTGGCTGCAGCTCTGGCGCTTTGAGTCTGCCAGAAGAAAAGCCCAATAAAAATGTTTTTTGTTGGCAAAGTCTGTACTAGATCTAAATTATCTAAATTATGTATCCACTGCTCACACTTGCTGAATGGTTGCCCTGTGCAGGTTCTTATAGGCCCATTTGGGGCCTGGGGCATTGAATGTTCCCTCCCCAAAACTAACGCAATTTCCCCGTTTGTGACATCACGGTCTGCTGAGCCACTTGTCACATGCAAATTTCAAGGCTTTTCCTGTCACACCTCGCAGACGTCAATGCAATCCAGTGTTCGTTCAAAATCCAATTCCCACAGGCAGACGTCTACAGTTCGACAGGTTTAGTCCATACATCAAAAGATTGCATTTTGGTTACAGGTAGCAGTTTGCCTGTAATTGCCTGCAAACAGACACAGACAATCACATCCGAGATTGTCTGCTATTGTTCTCCCTCAAATGCAAATGTCCTACAGGAGATTCAATTAGCAGCATCCAACTTCCAGAGGAACTGATTACAAAAGCTCAAAGACCTTCATTGTCATACAGCAAACACAGTTTTCCCCAAAGCCAGAATGTAGCCGACATCACAGTCAGAAAAATGAAAGAAATATGTTCCTGTATTATCCTTAACATCATCAGCATCATAACTAGCTGCTATATCATCAGGGATTAACGCGGGTATCCGACCTTTTTCTGCTATCCGGGTCGGATCCGGATTCCAGATAGTTGTGCAGATATCCGGATAGCTATCTGCAGATAGTTTCACCACCGATTCGAATACCCGCGGATATCCGAATTACCTGGACTACCCGAATAATAACAACAAAAGAGTCTCTCTATAAGACTGGCTAAAGCTGGCCTAGCATGTATCAGACAGTAGGAGAGAGGTCACACCTACAACAGGAGTGCAATAAAAATGTATTTCCAATAAAAACTTCAATAAAAAGATTCTAATACAGTACTGTATTTCAGCCAGGTCACAAAAATCTTCAAAGTCTGTGGCTGGAGGCAACTTTTGGTGAACCCTTTCCCTTTTGAGAGAAGTCTGTTTTGTTGTGTTCTCATTGTAGTGGCTAAAACACTGGTTAAAAAGTGACTGGCCTTCAAAAAATCATTAACCAGCTTTAGCATGTAGTGTGGTTGATGGTCGAGGGGGTAAGACAGATACCTACTACACACTGAGGCCTGGGTTCAAATCCCAGCTATGGTATGTAAGCTGTTTTGAAAAACTGCAATTCCCTACAGGATGATATAAGAGGATGGATGGATGGATGGAGAGAGGAGAGAGAGATTTTTAGTCTCTAAAACGGGTTAAGGAGCCTTGAAAAGACTATTTATGATTTTCAATTCGGGTATCCGAATCCGGCCGGATACTACAGAAACTAGCGTCGGCTACCTGAATTCTGTTCGGGTAGTAAAATGTCAAATGCGGATATCCAAATCAGATCCGGATATCTAGGTACCCGGATCCGGGCGGGTAGTAAAAAGTACTACCCGAGCATCCATGTATATCATGACAGCCATGGCTAGGGGTGCCACTGTGGTGCTCAGTCACCGTGTTCTTCCACCTGGGACCCTTTTTAATAGTTTGAGCAACATTTGGGAAAATAGCAGGGGAACATACTACTTCCTGCACTAGATGTAGCACCCTTCTCCCTTCCTGTCCTGTGGACAATGTGTCTCTCGCTCTCTACACACAGCCTGCAGTGAGTAATTTGCAGAGCAGCAGGGTGAGTAGAGAGAATGATTGCTGTGCTGCAGCTGGGGCATTAGCAGGGAGAGTAGGCAGGATGTGTTTAGTGCTTCAGAAGTTGTCTGTCATTAGTAGTCATGTGCACTGGCTGCTGTAATACCAACCAGAGTGCCCTAGACTATTGATTATTTATCCTGATCAGAATAATTAATCAATAATGCAGGACAGTCTGCTGTTGCAGAAGCCAGGAATACAGGTGCTGACATCAGATTTCTGTAGTAAGCAGATCATCTTATCTCTTTTCTCCGCTCCCCCTCTCATACTGTTGTCATTCCCCATGACCTTTTCCTCTTTTCTGATTTTAGTGGGTTCTTTTAACAGCATGTCTTCATCCCCCTCTCCTATGCATCCACCTCTTTTGTATGTCCTCCTTTCCTGACTGTCCTCAGAGGATCTCACAATCTAATTGTGTCATAGTCTATTGTCCTGCTATATTATTATTGTGTATTTATATAGCACTGACATCTTCTGCAGCACTGTATAGAGTACAGAGTTTAATAATGGTTAGCACCATCCACATCCTGATGACTCCCCCCAAATCCCCCAAGATTTTAAGCCATACACTCCGCGCCTCAACCTGTCAACCCTCTCATAATTTTTTTAATTTTTTTTTTTTTTTGGGGGGGGGGGGTTTAAATAATTAGCACAGGGGTAAAATTCCCTAGGTACGCCACTGCCTTCTACTACATAGTTTTGGCAAGCTTGTACAATCCAGGTTGTTTTATTAATGGGCACCTTCACAAGACAAGAAAGAGATTTCCACTGAATGGAGGCAGCATTACAGAAGTCTTGTGGGAGGCGGTAAGTGAAAGGGTAAATAGTAGATCATTGAGGAAGCATATTGGAACTTCTTAGGTTGGATTTGTGTATGAGTTCAGACAGGATATAAGTCGTAACAACACAGCACAGGAGTTTGAGTTTTGTCCTCAAACTGTATGGAAGCAACAGAATTTTTATTTTCTTCTGAAATTTTCTGTGCTTGCCAAACATTAACAGAATTTTGTAAATTACATGTCCCTATTTGTTACGTCAAAAACCTCATCTGATTATAAAAAGGCACACCCTGCTATAATGTCCTTTCAATTGATCTTGAGAACATTCCCTTTTTTCAAGACATTTTAGATTAAATAGCTAGCTAAACTTCACTAGGGCCCTTATTCAATCCATTTTTTCTCTTAAGTTTCCTCCTTGGTGATATTTCCACATCTTATCAGTAAATTGCTCTTTAAGCCTCCAGCAAGCAAGAAAATACTCATAATAATTTTGACAGTACTTTTTCAACAACTGTTTGGCACTTTTTTTAGTGCCAAAAACATATGTGCCTCAAAGGCGATTAGAGTGTCATTGTGAAGGATTGAGGAATAGCCGCCGCGTGCTCTGACGGCGTAGCGGCTACTTCCGCGTCCAGTCCGGCGGTTTACGCGTGGCGACATGTGTCTGATGTGGTACAGCCTTCCTGTGCACATAGGCTGAGGAATACACGCGTGTGGAAAGACAGAAGCTTTATGGGGAAGCAGAGAGGGATCAGCTGACTCCCTTGGTCAGCTGATCTCAGGATGTATGCGGATTGGCTGGAGGGGACTGGGTGGCGCTGATCAGCGCTGCACTGTATAACCACTCGTCCCTCAGTCTCACGTTGTCTGCCATTGCAAATGCTTTACGTGTTGGCACACAGACCTCAGTCAGATCCCACAGTGTGTTAGAACCAGGAGGACCTGGGAATTCACACTGAGCTAGATTATTGTTGACACTAAGGACCTCACACCCAAGACTAGCACTGTGTACTTGTATTACCTTAGCCCGCCTCTAGGGTGTAGAGAGCTAGGATCTCACATCCAGTTAGGGCAAGACAAGTATGTTCATCTTAGCAGCAGGGCATCCTGCAACCAAGCCTAGGCCCCTCTCCTAGGGAGCCTTTAGCCTATAGGGATTCACCCACAGTCTGGGGTGAATTCCATTCTTCTTCTAACCTCCAGCTCCTATGGTGGTTCTCACTCAAAGTGCTACTGTTACACCAAACACTCATATCTCAGGTGTCCAGAGGCTAGACGTACTTGGATTATTGGTGATTCTGCAGATCATCCATAATCTGGTGTATATCTGCATTGCTGGTGATTCTGCAGATCACCAATAATAAGATTCTCTCTCTGCGTGTTGACACCAACCGTTACAGTCATATTGGTTGGACCATGCTTCATCAAGTAAAAATACCTCCGATGAATATTTAACCAAATGCTGCAGTTGTATAATAAATACAATAAAAGAAACCTACTTTTCTCTGATACTCCAGATCAGGTGGTTTTGTGGCTATTATGGGTTATGGGAATTAAGATCCTGATGGCCATACTTGTTTTATGAGCCTTGTAAGATGGCCCCCCAATTAGAGAGGGTCATAAAGAAGAGGCAAAGGAAGGGTTGTAAACATAAAGTGGCTCCAACTAAGTTTTTTTTTTTTGGGGGGGGGGGGGGGGTTGGCATGATTCGTAGTTACGCCCCTAGACCACTGTGATGTGTAGTACTAATATCGGATCCTCCTGCTTTTTAAATACAGTAGGTCCCCAAATTTCCTCAACATAAAACAGTTTATTACATATTGTATATTGCACATTATATTATTAATACATGGCAGGCCATGGAAATGGGGGTTGAGGAAAAAAATCTAAAAGGCAATTGATTCTTTAACTTAAAATATAATCAATAAATTTTATTTTTTGTTTTGCAAAAGTAGTCTAATATCTTCTATATCTAATGATGGTTAGAGAGCAGGACAATGAGGGAATCAATAAGGAAGATTTGTTGTACTACAATCAGAGACCAGATAAGGTCAATGCCATGCCAATAATGCTGCCTTACATTCAAATGTAATGCACATTGAATGCATCTTAGAAGTGTTTTTGATTGGTCCAATTCCAGGTTGCATACAGTTTACATTTCTTTTGCATGCCAGCCAGACTCATTTGCATCTCATTGACCATCTCTGTCAAGCACTTGCAGAAGCACTTACAGAAGTCAAAAACTGCTAGTCTGCATGAAAGTACTATGACCCTTTTGTATACAAACACTGCCCTCCACTGTGACTGTCCTAAAAATATCTGCAACAAATCTGCAAATCTGCGATAAATTATAATATAATTATATAAGCAGGGGTCTAGCACAGAGTTCATTTTGGTACATTGAGAAGTAATGCAGATAGTCCCCTACTTACAAGCGACTCGACAAAATGAAACAACAATGTTTTAGAGATACAAATAAAGTTGTCTTCATGTACAAAATATACAGTACTGTTTTTTTTTTTTTTATACCAACATCCAATCGCAAAGCAGAGAATAATGAGAGGACCTGCTGGGAAACAGGTATGTAAATCACCAGCAGTTAGCCCATTGAAATTTGAAAAACATCACACCCAAACAGGCCAATCAGCACTCACCAGCCAGAGAGCACCTGATGGGGAACTGCATCACAGTCTGCCTGCTCCTCCCAATCTCCCAGAGGGCAATGGGAGCAGCACAGCTTCAAAAAACAACAAAAATGCAGCTGCCGTTTTGTATCAGAATGATGTTCTGCAGATAAAGGGGGAGCAGTGGTGGTCATGGACACTAGCTATTATAAGGAGGAGATCCTGTCGCAACTTTATCAGACCGCAGTTTATAAAAAAACTCAATGTTGATACTATCCACAGGATTTGTTTGCGGATTAAGTATACCCTTGATGGTGCATATGGTAGGGGTATCATCGATGAGGAATTGAGGAAATATAAGTACTGAGACCACCCTGCGACCCCTAAATTCTATACCTTGCCTAGGATTCATAAGAACCTTCTAAGGCCACCGGGGAGATCTATTGTGGCCGGGGTGGGTTCGGTTTTAGTTCCGCTGGCTAAATTTTTGGACAAGCTTTTACAGCCTTTTGTTACATCCCTGGATTTGTATCTGAAAGATACAACTATGTTTTTGGAAAAGCTTAGGGGCCTTAAGATTTATTGCACGGACCTCTCACTGGTCACTCTCGATGTCTAGAGCCTCTACACCTCCATCCCACATGATGGGGGTGTAGAGGCGATTGACTGGTACCTCCTGACCCAGTCTGACCTTACTGTGGAGCAGAGGAACTTTGTTGTTTCAATACTCAAAATTATCTTGGAGGAAAACTATTCTGAGTTTGAGGGTGTGTTTTATCAGCAATTACAGGGGACGTCTATAGGCTCTACTGTGGCCCCCTCCTATGCAAACCTTTTTATGGGCCTCTATGAGGAGGCATTTGTATATACAAGTCTGTACCTCCGCTGACATGTGGTTTGTTGGTGGAGGTACATTGACAATGTGTTTTGTGTAAGGAGGGGGCCACAGTCCGCCTTTAACCACTTTACCATGCGTATATCTCCGTCCCTTTGCACAACCTTTAATTACCAGGGACGGAGATATATGCACCTCCCACTGCTACCGCCTCTATGCGCGCTCCTGCTCGCTCGTGCGTGCGCTCCCGCACTCGTGCATGCCGCCACCCACTCGCCGGAGATCAATGAACGGGAATAACCATTCCTGTGCGTTGATCTAAGCCCCCCAGCAATAACCGGCTGCTTCTATGAGAAGCAGCGTGATCATTGTGAAAAAAAAAGTTTCCCAGCCTCCCTAAACTTCCTGCAAGTGTACTTCCTACGCTTGCAGGACGCATTCACAAAAAGTGACTGTGGCCATCTTGTGGCAAAATAGTAAAACTACACCCAAAAGCATTTTTCATATACATATACATAGTTTTACATTATAAATTAACTCATTACCTCCCATACTCCCTAAAAAAATTTTTTGGTAAAAAAAAAAAAAAAAACTACAATAAAAAAAATACATAAATAGTTACCTTAGGGACTGAACACTTTAAATATTTATATCAAGAGGGTATAACACTGTTACTTTATAAACTATGGGCTTGTAATTAGGGATGAACTCAAAACTGAAAAAAATGCACCTTTATTTCCAAATAAAATGTTGGCACCAAACATTGTGATAGGGACTTAATTTAAATGGTGTAATAACCGGGACAAATGGGCAAATAAATTTCATGGGTTTTAATTACAGTAGCATGCATTATTTAAAAACTATAATGGCCAAAAACTGAAAAATAATGATTTTTTTCCCAAATGTTTTCCTATTTTCCCATTAAAACACATTTAGAATAAAATAATTCTTGGCACAATGTCCCACCTAAAGAAAGCCTAATTGGAGGCAAAAAAACAAGATATAGTTCATTTCATTGCGATAAGTAATAATAAAGTTATAGACGAATGAATGGAAGGAGCGCTGAAAGGTGAAAATTGCTCTAGTGCTCAAGGGGTAAAACCCCTCAGTGGTCAAGTGGTTAATATCTTTATTGAAGAACTTTTTGGTAAATGCCTTTCCATCAGGTTGACAGCACACTCTGACTCAAAATGTGTTTCATTCCTTGATACTCAGGTCCTCTTATGGCCTACGGGCTTCCAGACTGACTTACATGTCAAGCCCACTGACAGGTACTCTATTTTGGAGTTCTCTAGCTTCCACCCTAGGGCCACCAGGGAACATATTCCTGGAGGACAATTACAGCAGGTAACTAGGATTGTTTCAGATCCTGACCAATGCGAGGTCTGTGCTAATGAAATGAAGGGGAAGTTTAGACATAGGGGGTATCCGGAGTATACTTTGGGATCTGACAGGTCTACTACGAGGAAGTGTCATGGAGGGGTGAGACTCCCCTTTGTTTCCAAGTAAAATCCCTGCAGCAAGAAGCTGAGGTCCATTGTGCGGCAACATTGGGGCCTTTACAGAGTGCCTTTCCACAGGTTCCTGAGTTTAAATATCCACCTATGTTATCTTTCAAGCGAGCCCCCACTGTTAGGGACAAGATTCGGTCCTGTTCTTCATGCGTTGTGGGGCAGAGTGGCCGAAAGGGGACTTTTTCTTGTTTAGGATGTCATATCATGTGTAGTTTTATTTTGAAAGGGGATAAGTTCAGGCACCCGTCAAAGGGAACTGAATTTTGTATAGGCGGTTTGTATACGTGTGACTCTTCCTTTGTAGTGTATCTATTGAAATGCCTTTGCGGGCTGTTATATGTTGGAGAGACCACACAACGGCTGTGTGTACAGATCTCCTCACATAAATCTGCTATAAGGTCTAATAATATGTCGCAATCTGTCTCGACTGAATTTACCCAGTTCCGCCACTCTATTCCACAGCTTCGTGTTCAGGTCATTGATAGTGTGCCCGTTCACTTTAGGGGCGACTGAGAAAAGGAACTACTTAGCCGCGAGGTGGGTTGGATCAGGAAACTGGATACCCTGGGTGGGGGCGGTCTCAACCATGACTATGATCTGTCTTTCTGCATTTAATTAGATTTGAGTTATGTTCATGGCTAAGCCCCTGGGTGGTCATGTGCCACAAGTCATATCGGGTTGGTGATAGGATGCCTGCCTAATCCAGTTGTGTGTGTTTCCCTCTACGGGTTGCACTATTAGTACACTGGGGGTTGCTGTTTTGGTGATTTATTTTTCTTTATCATTTTTGTATTGTTGTAATACCAACTCCAACGCTGAATAATGTTTGGTTTTGAGCTGCATCACAGTGTTTTAATGGCCTGCCTCTTTGTGACAGGCCATGTCTTTTTCTGCCCCATAGCTTGTCGGTTTTGATCACTCGGTAGCTGAAGGGATGTTGTTCCCCGCCGGTAGTGTTGGGCGAACAGTGTTCGCCACTGTTCGGGTTCTGCAGAACATCACCCTGTTCGGGTGATGTTCGAGTTCGGCCGAACACCTGACGGTGCTCGGCCAAACCGTTCGGCCATATGGCCGAACTAAGAGCGCATGGCCGAACGTTCCCCGAACGTTCGGCTAGCGCTGTGATTGGCCGAACGGGTCACGTGGTTCGGACCCGAACGCGCTCTGATTGGCCGAACTGTCACGTGGTTCGGGTAAATAAATACCCGAACCACGTCATATCTCCGCCATTTGTCTGTGGGTTTAGCTTTGGGTAGGCAGGCAGGGTAGTTCGCGCTCCAGCCACGCTAGCCAGGGTCCCCCCCAGTCATTGTGTGTCGCTGCTGGGAATAGTAGTACACCGCTCGCTCAGCATTCTGTTTACTGCCACTCTGTGTACCTCGCTCAGCCACACTATATAGCATTCTGTTTACTGCCACTCTGTGTCTGCTGGGAATAGTAGTACACCGCTTGCACAGCCACACTATATAGCATTCTGTTTACTGCCACTCTGTGTACCTCGCTCAGCCACACTATATAGCATTCTGTTTACTGCCACTCTGTGTCTGCTGGGAATAGTGGTACACCGCTCGCTCAGCCACACTATATAGCATTCTGTTCACTGTTCTGTGTCTGCTTGGAATAGTGGTACACCGCTCGTTCAGCCACACTATATAGCATTCTGTGTACTGTTCTGTGTCTGCTGGGAACAGTAGTACACCGCTCGTTCAGCCACACTATATAGCATTCTGTGTACTGTTCTGTGTCTGCTGGGAACAGTAGTACACCGCTCGCTCAGCCACACTATATAGCATTCTGTTCACTGTTCTGTGTCTGCTGGGAATAGTGGTACACCGCTCGCTCAGCCACACTATATAGCATTCTGTTCACTGTTCTGTGTCTGCTGGGAATAGTGGTACACCGCTCGCTCAGCCACACTATATAGCATTCTGTTTACTGTTCTGTGTCTGCTGGGAATAGTGGTACACCGCTCGCTCATCCACACTATATAGCATTCTGTTCACTGTTCTGTGTCTGCTGGGAATAGTGGTACACCGCTCGCTCAGCCACACTATATAGCATTCTGTTCACTGTTCTGTGTCTGCTGGGAATAGTGGTACACCGCTCGCTCAGCCACACTATATAGCATTCTGTTCACTGTTCTGTGTCTGCTGGGAATAGTGGTACACCGCTCGCTCAGCCACACTATATAGCATTCTGTTCACTGTTCTGTGTCTGCTGGGAATAGTGGTACACCGCTCGCTCAGCCACACTATATAGCATTCTGTTCACTGTTCTGTGTCTGCTGGGAATAGTGGTACACCGCTCGCTCAGCCACACTATATAGCATTCTGTTTACTGTTCTGTGTCTGCTGGGAATAGTGGTACACCGCTCGCTCATCCACACTATATAGCATTCTGTTCACTGTTCTGTGTCTGCTGGGAATAGTGGTACACCGCTCGCTCAGCCACACTATATAGCATTCTGTTCACTGTTCTGTGTCTGCTGGGAATAGTGGTACACCGCTCGCTCAGCCACACTATATAGCATTCTGTTCACTGTTCTGTGTCTGCTGGGAACAGTAGTACACCGCTCGTTCAGCCACACTATATAGCATTCTGTGTACTGTTCTGTGTCTGCTGGGAACAGTAGTACACCGCTCGTTCAGCCACACTATATAGCATTCTGTGTACTGTTCTGTGTCTGCTGGGAACAGTAGTACACCGCTCGTTCAGCCACACTATATAGCATTCTGTTCACTGTTCTGTGTCTGCTGGGAATAGTGGTACACCGCTCGCTCAGCCACACTATATAGCATTCTGTTCACTGTTCTGTGTCTGCTGGGAACAGTAGTACACCGCTCGTTCAGCCACACTATATAGCATTCTGTGTACTGTTCTGTGTCTGCTGGGAACAGTAGTACACCGCTCGTTCAGCCACACTATATAGCATTCTGTTCACTGTTCTGTGTCTGCTGGGAATAGTGGTACACCGCTCGCTCAGCCACACTATATAGCATTCTGTGTACTGTTCTGTGTCTGCTGGGAACAGTAGTACACCGCTCGTTCAGCCACACTATATAGCATTCTGTTCACTGTTCTGTGTCTGCTGGGAATAGTGGTACACCGCTCGCTCAGCCACACTATATAGCATTCTGTTCACTGTTCTGTGTCTGCTGGGAATAGTGGTACACCGCTCACCCGTCACTGTATAGCATTGTGCTCTGTGTCGCTGCTGGGAATAGTGGTACTGTATAGCATTTCTGTACTGCCACTGTACTGCTGCCAGTCAGCGTGTACTGTAAGGATAAGTGAAATGAGGAAGAAATCCGGTGAAAGAGGGAGGGGCAAGGGAAGAGGTGTTTCCCCTGACGGTTCACGTACAGGCCACAGGGGAGCACCCAAGAAAACCCACTCAATACCACCCATGTTGTCCAGGACAACAACCCTCACAAATCCAAAAGAACAGGACCAGATAATTACTTGGATGACCTCTCAAGCGTCCAGCAGTGGGTTAAGCAGCACCAGCACATCACGCACGAGGTCCGAGTCCTCAGCCAGTTACAAGGAGCCAGTGGGCACAAAGCTGACACAACCGGCAGCGACACCACGCACACAACTGCCAGATAACCAGTCCGATGAATTACCTCAGGACACAATGGGGTATTCGCAGGAGCTATTCCCAGCCCAACAAACTTCCACCTTTCAAAGGTCAATGGAGGAACAGCCAGAAATGTTGTGCCTGGATTCACAACCGTTAACTGTGGGAAATGTACCGCGCACTGAAATACGAGGCGAGTCCGAAGAGGACTCGGAAACCCAAATCCCAGAGCAATTTGGGCAGGAGGGGTTGCAATTGCAGGAGGTCGGCCGACAAGATCTGGAAGACGACGTTGGAGTGTGCTGCGCAGAGGTTGTTGTGGGGAGCTCTACTCCACGGCGGTGGCCCACAATGACATATGACGAGTTTGAGGAGATGGAAGAGGAGGGTATGGACAATGTGGACAGAGACCCAGATTTTGTTTGTGAACGAGAACATCGCCGTCGTAGCAGCAGCACAGATGAGTCTGTTGAAGAACACACTGCTGCACGAGTTCGCCTTGTGCCACAAGGTAGGCGGCGCGCAATTTCAGGCACCACAAGCGTGGAAGTTCAAGTGAGAGGCAAAAGAGGAGCAAACAGAAATCGCCAGCAAGGAGGCAGGTGCTCCAAAGTCTGGGCTTTCTTTGAAGACTGCACTGAGGATGTTACCATGGCGATTTGCAAGGTGTGCAAGACCCGCCTGAGCAGGGGGAAAAATATTAACAACCTCTCCACCACCAGCATGAGCCGTCACATGCTATCCAAACATCCCACTCTTTGGGCAAACGCGTCAGGACAGGGTACCAGAAACAACACTGCCTCCCTTGGGTTCACCAGACCCGCCTCAGCAGCAGCAGTAGCCCAGCCATTGCGTGGTTCACAACATTCACAAACATCAGACGACGCTGACACTGTCACTTTCCGGAGTAGTGCTCTTGAGGTCTCCCAGTGTTCATCAAACACAACAACCAACAGCCCTTCCGTGTGCAGCGCTACGGTTCAGTTGTCTGTGTCGGAGATGTTTGAGCGCAAGAGGAAATTGCCAGCAAATGACCCCCGGGCCGTGGCAGTAACAGCCAGCATAGCCAAGCTTCTGGCCTGCGAAATGCTGCCATATCGATTGGTGGAGACAAACAGCTTCAAGGGCATGATGTCAGTGGCCATCCCACGTTACGTGGTTCCCAGCCGCTACCACTTTGCACGCTCTGCAGTGCCTGAGTTGCATGAGCACGTGGTCAGCAAAATAACCCGAAGCTTGAAGAATGCCGTTGCCTGCAAGGTTCACCTCACCACTGACACCTGGACGAGTGCGTTCGGCCAGGGTAGATACATCTCCCTTACCGCGCACTGGGTGAACCTTGTGGAGCCTGGCAGCGATTCCTCACCTGCTACGGCACGGGTGTTGCCCACGCCACAAACAGCTGCACCGCCGTCCCTCCCACTGGATAACAGCAGCACCTACCTCTCTGACTCCTTCTCCTCCAACGCATCTCAAAGCTGTACCTCATCCGGAAACGCTAACCCAGCAGCAGTAGGATCGTGGAAGCAGTGCAGCACAGCTGTTGGCATGCGTCAGCAAGCGTTGCTGAAGCTAATCTGCCTTGGGGATAAGCAGCACACAGGGGAGGAAATTTGGAGGGGAATAAAGGAACAGACGGATTTGTGGCTGGCACCGCTGGACCTGAAACCGGGCATGGTTGTGTGTGATAATGGGAGTAATCTCATTCGCGCTTTAAGGTTGGCTAAGCTGACACACATCCCTTGCCTGGCGCACGTGATGAACCTAGTAGTTCAGCGGTTCCTGAGGACATACCCAGGCGTGCCCGATCTGCTGTTGAAGGTGCGTCGAGTGTCCAAACATTGTAGAAATTCCAGTACTGCTTCGGGGGCACTCGCCAAGATGCAGGAGCGCTTCAATCTCCCCCACCATCGCTTGCTGTGTGATGTCCCTACGCGCTGGAATTCTACGCTGCACATGCTAGCCCGCTTTTGCGAGCAGAAGAGTGCAGTGGTCCAGTACATGACGGCGCAGTACCGAGGCGCATCCGGCCAGCTGCCAAGCTTCTGTGGATCCGATTGGGCCAACATGTTGGACCTCTGCCAAGTCCTCCAAAATTTTGAGCAATCCACGTTGCTTGTGAGCAGTGACAACTCTTCAGTCAGCATTACCATACCACTGCTGTGTTTACTGAAGAGGTCGATGTTAAAAATCAAGGAAACAGCTGTCATGATGCAACTGGGGGAATCTGAAGGAGAAAACGATCAGCGTGATGGTACCAACATCAGGCCATCCGCCTCAGGGAACGCTGGCCCCAGCAGCTATGACGAAGAAGAGGAGGAGGAACAGCTGGAGTTGGAGCAGGAATTTCATGCCACCACTGACGAGGGCCAGAGCGGTGCACGTTGGACTTCCACAATTCAACGCGAATGGTCAGCAGAAGCAGACCAGGAGGAAGGTGACGACTATGATGCATCACAACAACTATCACAACGCTCACAAGAGGATGATGAGGATTCTGGTAGGACTCTGGCACACATGGCTCAATTCATGCTAGACTGCATTGAACGTGACCCACGCATTGTGCGCATTCTGGACAACACCAATTACTGGGTTTATACCCTTCTGGATCCACGGTACAAACACAATGTTCCAAAACTGCTTGAAGAAAGAGTCAGACAGGTCAAAATGGAAGAATACCAGCAGGCCCTTGTGGAGACTTTAGAGAGGAGATTGACATCCTCCCCCTCCTCTAGCCAGTTGTACGCAGACAGACTGACTTCCGCAAACCCAGGACGACCAGGAGGGCAGCAAACAACGCAAGCCGCAGCTAGTACCCAAAAGGGAATGGTATCGGCAGTGTCCTTGGAGTGGGAAAATTTTCTGACACCCATGCAGCCGCAGCCCACTGAACAGCAAGCGTGCAGATCCACCTCCAACACCGATCGCCTGGAGAAGATGGTCAAGGACTACATGTCAGATGGCGTAGCTGTGTCGAACCATCCATCTGCACCCTTCAACTATTGGGTATCGAAGCTAGACACCTGGCACGAACTGGCAATGTACGCAATAGAGGTGCTGGCTTGCCCGGCAGCCAGCGTTATGTCGGAACGCTGTTTCAGTGCTGCCGGAGGCATCGTCACAGATCGGCGTATCCGCCTCTCTACAGACAATGCAGACCGTCTGACTCAAATTAAAATGAATCAATCCTGGATTGGAAATGACTACGCAACACTCCAGGACCCCAACCAAGTAACATGACCAATGAACATCTGGGATGGTGTTGCGTTTCCGGGCCCTGTTTATTGAACCTCTCATCTGTATTACATTTATGACTGCATGGCGGCAAAAAGCATTGCTGCTATATCCGCACGCTTTTTGTCCACATGCAAGGCCTGGGTTGTTGTGTCTCACAAAGCGTGGCCTTCTCCTCCTGCGCCTGCTCCTGTTCCATCACGTCTGCTGCTGCTGGGTTAGCGTTGCCGCGTGGTCCCTGTTTATTGAACCACTTATCTTTATTACATTTATGACTGCATGGCGGTACAAAGCATGCTATCCGCACGCTTCTTGCCCTCATGCAAGGCCTGGGTTGTTGTGTCTCACAAAGCGTGGCCTTCTCCTCCTGCGCCTCCTCCTGTTCCATCACGTCTGCTGCTGCTGGGTTAGCGTTGCCGCGTGGTCCCTGTTTATTGAACCACTTATCTTTATTACATTTATGACTGCATGGCCGTACAAAGCCTGCTATCCGCACGCTTCTTGCCCTCATGCAAGGCCTGGGTTGTTGTGTCTCACAAAGCGTGGCCTTCTCCTCCTGCGCCTGCTCCTGTTCCATCACGTCTGCTGCTGCTGGGTTAGCGTTGCCGCGTGGTCCCTGTTTATTGAACCACTTATCTTTATTACATTTATGACTGCATGGCGGTACAAAGCCTGCTATCCGCACGCTTCTTGCCCTCATGCAAGGCCGGGGTTGTTGTGTCTCACAAAGCGTGGCCTTCTTCTCCTCCTGCGCCACCCTCCTCCTGTTCCATCACGTGTGCTGCTGCTGGGTTAGCGTTACCGGTCCCTTTTCCTGGAACCTCTTATATGTATTACATTTATGACTGCATGCCGACAAAAAACATGTTACCTGTGCAAAGAAAACAGACATTTCCCGCATTTAAAAGACAGTTTTCCCTTTGAAACTTTAAAATCGATTTTCTCAAAAACTATAAGCTCTTTTTGCTAATTTTTTTTTCCTCTTGTACCCACTCCCAAGGTGCACATACCCTGCAAATTTGGGGTATGTAGCATGTAAGGAGGCTTTACAAACCACAAAAGTTCGGGTCCCCATTGACTTCCATTATGTTCGGAGTTCGGGTCGAACACCCGAACATCGCGGCCATGTTCGGCCTGTTCGGCCCGAACCCGAACATCTAGATGTTCGCCCAACACTCGGTGTACTCTGGTTTGGCTTTTTTCTGTTTTTTGCGGCTTTTCACATTGTTTTACATGTTGTCTCGACCACAGTCTGCATTGGCAAGGCATATTATAATTTGCCCTAGTATTTTCCACTTCTGCTTGGTGGATTCCTCTTGCAGATTTCACTTTTTGCAGATTTCAGAGTTTTATGCGGATTTCCTTGTTTTTTTTGCGGAAATCCGCATTGGCATGCGGAAATGCATCTGACGTCATGACATCATTCTGATACCGACATCGGCTGCGTTTCTGTTGTTTTTTGACGCTGTGCTGCTCCTATTGCCCTCTGGGAGATTGGGATGAGCAGGCAAACTGTGATGCAGTTTCCCATCAGGTCCTCTCTGGCTGGTGAGTGCTGATTGGACAGTTTGGGTGTGATGTTTTTCAAATTTCACTGGGCTAACGGCTGGTGATTTACATACCTGTTTCCCAGCAGGTCCTCTCATTATTCTTTGCTTTGCGATTGGATGTTGGTATCTATACTTGTTTGATTGGTCCATGTGACTTTATTGGGAGGGTATACAAATGTCTGTGTGTTTGTTTTTCCTTTTGAGTAAGCCTATACAGCTTGAGGAAGGAGTTCTCTCCGAAACAGCGTCTGTCACTGTCCCTGGGCTTCATCTCTTTTATGCAATAAAGAGCTTTAAATACGTGTACGTGGTGCTGCTGATCTCTGCTTTTGTTGATTGTAGTGCTGCTGAGCTATAGAGATGGCGCGAACCTCCGATTTTTGGTTCGCGAACCCCGTTCGTGAACCTTCGCGGAAGGTTCAGTTCGCACGAATTTTTGCAAACTGCAATAGACTTCAATGGGGAGGCGAACTTTGAAAAATAGAAAAAATTATGCTGGCCACAAAAGTGATGGAAAAGATGTTTCAAGGGGTCTAAAACCTGGAGGGGGCATGGCGGAGTGGGATACACGGCAAAAGTCCCGGGGAAAAATCTGGATTTGACGCAAAGCAGCGTTTTAAGGGCAGAAATCACATTGAATGCTAAATTGCAGGCCTAAAGTGCTTTAAAACATCTTGCATGTGTATACATCAGTCAGGGAGTGTAATTAGAGTACTGCTTCACACTGACACACCAAACTCACGGTGTAACGCACTCAGCAGAGCTCGAATATTCGAGTAGCTCGAATATTCGAGCTCTTTTTCAGCTATTCGAGCTCGGTATTCGAGCTCCGAATAGCTGCAGCTATTCGAATGGGCTATTCGCGTACACTCGAATAGCCCATTCACTATTCGAGCAAACGGCGCTATTCGAGCTAGGTACCGAGCTCGAATAGCGTCATAGCCCAGATTGATGTCCTTAGAGCCAATCAGAGGGCTCCCAGGCCCTCTGATGGCAGCCAATCACAGAGGGGGACCCTGGCCAGCCCCTACCCTATAAATAGCGGCCGCCATGTTACGTTTCTCCGTCCTTGCCTGAGACTTGCATAGAGAGAGAGTTGCTCCTTTGTGCTTTGGCTTAGCAAGAGCTTTATTGTGGTCATTTACCTAGCGTTTTTGCTCACATACACCTCCTATACACACCTATATTGTTGTTAGTTAGTTAGACATTGTATTTTAGTTAGTAGCTTTTGTGTTACATAGAGACAGGCCAGCTGCTGCAGGCTTACAGCTTTAGGCCTCAGGGCCTGCCTGTGTGGGCAGCTGTCCTCCTGTCCTCTGTTTATTTCTCTCTATTCTATACCAGTATTTCTGCTGTCCTTTACTACTGATTGTATTAGTATTGTAGTTATATACTGTAACTGTACTAGGACACTCACTGTCACTGTTCATAGGCTACTAGCTGCTCCTGCGTGTGTGCACTCACTGTCTGTGTACACACTACACACACTCTATTTCCAAGTTCTGATAACTGATTGATTATTGTAATTGAATATTGTAATTAGTTAGTTGTACTCACTGTTACTACTTACTGTACTAGGAGTCTCGGACACTCAGTCACTGTTCATAGGCTACTAGCTCCTGCGTGTGTGCACTCACTGTCTGTGTACACACTACACACACTCTATTTCCTTCTGATAACTGATTGATTATTGTAATTAGTTAGTTGTACTTACTGTTACTACTTACTGTACTAGGAGTCTAGGACACTCAGTCACTGTTCATAGGCTACTAGCTCCTGCGTGTGTGCACTCACTGTCTGTGTACACACTACACACACTCTATTTCCTTCTGATAACTGATTGATTATTGTAATTAGTTAGTTGTACTTACTGTTACTACTTACTGTACTAGGAGTCTAGGACACTCAGTCACTGTTCATAGGCTACTAGCTCCTGCGTTTGTGCACTCACTGTCTGTGTACACACTACACACACTCTATTTCCTTCTGATAACTGATTGATTATTGTAATTAGTTAGTTGTACTTACTGTTACTACTTACTGTACTAGGAGTCTAGGACACTCAGTCACTGTTCATAGGCTACTAGCTCCTGCGTGTGTGCACTCACTGTCTGTGTACACACTACACACACTCTATTTCCTTCTGATAACTGATTGATTATTGTAATTAGTTAGTTGTACTTACTGTTACTACTTACTGTACTAGGAGTCTAGGACACTCAGTCACTGTTCATAGGCTACTAGCTCCTGCGTGTGTGCACTCACTGTCTGTGTACACACTACACACACTCTATTTCCTTCTGATAACTGATTGATTATTGTAATTAGTTAGTTGTACTTACTGACTGTTACTACTTACTTACTTACTGTACTAGGGACACTCACTCAGTCACTGTTCATAGGCTAGCTCCTGCGCGTGTTTGCGCGTGCGTGCACTCACTGTCTGTAGTGTACACACACTAAATTTACTTGTGATTACTACTGATTATTGTAAGTTGTAACTGCTAGTTGTACTTCCTGACTGTTACTACTTACTTACTGTACTAGGGACACTCACTCAGTCACCTCACCCACCAACCCACTCCATTAAAGTACCCCACTTTTCACCCGCCCTTTTAAAAAACTTTTGTCTATACGCCCAAAACATCGAAGATGTCTGGAAGTGGCAGCCAGCGCGGTTTGGGCAAGGGGAAGGGCAGCAAGGGAATCAGGAGGAGAGGGAGCAGCATTGTGGCAAGCCGCGGGCGCGGGCGCGCCACCATGCACAGTTCCACAGCAGTAGCAGCAGCATCAGTGGCTAACATTCCTCCCATAGCCACTGGCCGTGGACGCCTTGGGCGCCGCCCAGCAGGAGCATCTGCAACTCACGCTGCAGAGACACAGCAGCAGCGTGTAGCACCTGCTCCGATTTTCCTCCAGCCGGGTCGGAAACGTCCCATTGAGGAAAAGCATGCAGACACTGTGGTGCAACTCATGACGGAGGATGAGCAGCCCGCCATCAGCTCTGCATCTGAGGCCTCCACCCTCACCACCACCACCACCACCCCTGTTCGCAGCAGCCGCCCAGCAGGGTCTGGGGAGGAGGCCAGTTCACCGTCACTCGCCGACCTGTCATTCAGCAGTCTTTTGACCCCAGGCATCATGAGTAAATTGTCTGCTGTTGTTGGCGATCTTGAGGAGGAGATGCTGATGGGCACTTTGGGGGATGAGGGATTGGACAGCAAGACTGTGGCGACAGTCAAGCAGCCCATCCATGCATCAGGAGAGGAGTTTGGGGGGTCCCCATCCCAGCAGGACATGTTTCAGGAGGGGGAGGATGTTGATGACCCGGTGACAGACAGAGACTGGGTGCCACCACCTCCAGGGGATGTCGTCCTCAGCAGCTCTGAGGAGGAGGAGGAGGATGCTCTTGTGGGCCTTGCAAGGAGGCGCATCATTGCAAGCATTGGCAGCAGCAGTAGGCAGGTCCCACAGCCTGCTGGTGTCTCAGGCTCAGCAGCAGCAGCAGCAGCATCTGCCAGTACCACCACCAGCCGCACCCAAGCCCACCAAGCCCCCCCCCCCAAACCACCACAGGGAGACAGGCAGCAGCGCTTCCATGCCGTAGGGGGATGTTTCTGTCACCAATCTGGCGCTTTTTCACCATGCCCACAGTGTACAGCAAGTACGCCACTTGCAACCACTGTCAGCGGAAGTTGAGCAGAGGTGCAGACCCCTTAAAGTTCTGCACCAGCTCGCTCATCAACCACCTCGCTGCGAAACATTTCCACCAGCATCAGGAGTTCCAGAGGCTGAAGGCATCTGGTGCTGGCAGTGCCACCACACCCATCACTGCACAGCCTTCAGCAGCAGCAGCAACAGCAGCCACCCGCCCTCCTGCTCCTCCAGCAGCACCAGCAGGAGTGCGGAAACGCACTGCTCCTCCCCCCTCTGCAACTCCTGCCGCCGACACTGAGGCCTGTTCTGGCAGCCAGTCCTCAGTGGCCTCCTCCGCTGTGTCTGCTGATTCCCGTGCCAGCAAAAGGCCACGCCAGAGCCTTTTGAGCGAGTCCTTCCAGGGGGTGGTTAGGGCTCTGCCTCCCAGCAGCCGTCGCGTGCGGCAGCTGAACGGCTTGCTGGCACGGGCCATGTGCTCCCAACTCCTGCCGTACACGCTCGTGCAGGAGGGGAGCGACATTCGTGCGCTGCTTGCTTGCGCAGCCCCAGACTGGCAGCTCCCCAGCAGACACTTTTTCTCCCGCAAGGCCATTCCTGCACTGCACCGCTTTGTGATGGCCAATGTGGAGCGAGGGCTGGAGCACGCAGTTGGTGAAAGGGTCCACGTCACCATGGACTCCTGGAGCAGCCGCTTCGGGACAGGCAGCTACCTGTCCTTCACTGTCCACTGGGTCAGCTTGGTGGAAGGGGGTGAGGATGGGAGAGCAGCAGCGGGCACAGCAGCAGCAGCAACACAGTGGGTGGTGCCACCCCGCAGGGTCAGGGGAACTGCAGCAGGTTCCTCCGATCCTCTGCCATCCTCCGGCACACCTGGCCAAACCCCCCGCCTCAGCAGCAGCGTGAAGGCCCGCCACTGCCAAGCGCTGCTGCACTTGGTCAGCCTTGGGAAGACCAAGCTGACGGCAACCCATGTGTTGGCCAAACTCCAGGAGCAGGAGAGGATTTGGCTGACCCCCAGAGGCCTCAGAGTCGGAGAGGTGGTGGCCGACAATGGGGCCAATCTGGTTGCCGCAATAGACAGGGGAAACCTGACCCACATCCCCTGTCTTGCCCACGTGCTGAACCTGGTGGTGCAGAAGTTCTTGCGCACCTACCAGGGGATGGGCGAACTGCTGGAAACGGCAAGGAACGTTGTGCGTCACTTCCGGCGCTCGGCTGCAGCCTGTGCGAGCCTGGAAGACGTGCAAAAGGAGCTGGATCTGCCACGCCATCGGCTGATCCTTGACGTTCCGACTCGCTGGAACTCCACCCTGGCGATGTTGGAGCGTCTGGTTGAACAGAAGCGCGCTGTCAAACAGTACCTTGCCCTGGCCACTGTTTCCGCCGCTCAGAGAAGGGACAAGACCAGCAACATCCCGTCCATCGTCCCCGATGATGACTGGAGGCACATGCAGCAGGTGTGCTTAGTGCTGGCTCCCTTTCTGCAGGCCACTAACATGGTGAGCAGGGACCATGCTATGGTCTGCGAGTGGGTGCCCCTGGTTTGTCTGCTGAACAGGGCCCTCGATGCTTTGCTGGAACAGGGAGCGGCAGCCTTGGACCAGCAGGAGCGGCAAGCAGCTGCACAGTCCACCTCTGAGGGGGAGGAGGAGGAGGACTTGGTGGAGGTCCCTGACCTTGCTGCTGATGAGGGGGATCAGCACAGTGCAGCTGAGTTGGTGCGGGGGTGGAGAGAGGATGAGGCTGACGAGGCAGAGGAGGAGGATGAGGACAGCAGCACTGCCGTCGATGTGCCAGCAGACGTGGCCCGCCTCTTCCCAATGGCAGCGCACATGCTGACGTGCCTGCGCAGAGACCCCAGGGTGATCCAGATGAAGCAGAGGGAGGACATCTGGATCAGCATGATGTTGGACCCACGCCTCAAGGGGAAGTTGAGCCAGTTCCTGCCGCCTGCAGGAGGAGACCCAGCGCAACAAATAAGGAGCTTGCAGCAGGCCCTTGTTGAGCGCTTGGAGGAAGCCTTCCCCCAGCCTTCCACCCCCACTGTCCAGCAGCCAGCACAGAGGCAGCAGCAGGTGCCTGCATCCAGCAGCAAGCGCCCCACAGACCTGCTGTCTCTCAGCCACGAGCTCTACAGGACTGTAGAGGCTCCGGCAGCAGTGACTAGAGAGGAGGTGCATGCAGCAGCATCCTCCACCGGTCACAGCCAGCGCCTGACCCGCATGGTGGCTGACTACATGGGGTCCTACAGCGGGCTTGACAGCGATGCCCCTGTTGATCCCATAGAGTATTGGGTCAAGCGCCTGGAGATCTGGAGCAAGCTGGCGCAGTACGCCCTGGAAGTGCTGTCCTGCCCCCCTTCTAGCGTGCTGTCCGAGCGCTGCTTCAGTGCAGCTGGTGGTGTGGTCACCGAGAAACGCTCACGTCTGTCTCACAAGTCTGTGGACAGACTGACGTTTCTCAAGATGAACCAGGCGTGGGTGGAAGGCGAGTTCCTGGCCCCTGTTGTCGGCGAGAGGGGGACATGAACTGGCTAAGAACCATCGTTAATGTGCCTTACCACCCTTTACCACCTCCTGGCTCCTGCTCACTAAGCCAGCCTGGTTCACTTTGACTATTACGTCGCCTGCAGCCACACATTTTACACCTACAGTGGGCTGCTGTGTACTGCCCTTCTGCTGTCTGTCTGTGTTTCCCACTGCCAGGGTACACAGATTTACCTTCTGCTGCCACTCTGCCACCAGCTATTACGTCAAACAATAGCTATATATCTGTGTAATTTGTTTTACAAACAAAACCAAAAAACCATTAAAAAAAAAAAAGGTTTAATTTTTCTGAGGTGCCCGGGTTGAAAACTGTGTTGTCCCAGTTGTGTATTGGACACGATGTGGGCTGCACGACCGCTGTCTGGGACCTCCTGTTGTGTTCATTTACGGCCTGGTATCACCGCTAGGTACCAGGGCTATTATGTCACGCTGCCTGCCTGCTGCCACACTCACACTACTCCTCCATTCCTCCTGCTGCTGCTGTCTGTCTGTGTTTCCCAACGCCAGGGTACACAGATTTACCTTCTGCTGCCACTCTGCCACCAGCTATTACGTCAAACAATAGCTGCTCACATTACTCCTCCATTCCTCCTGCTGCTGCTGTCTGTCTGTCTGTGTTTCCCAACGCCAGGGTACACAGATTTACCTTCTGCTGCCACTCTGCCACCAGCTATTACGTCAAAAAATAGCTATATCTGTGTAATTGGTTGTAAAACCAAAACTACAAAACCATAAAAAAAAAAAAAGGTTTAATTTTTCTGAGGTGCCCGGGTTGAAAACTGTGTTGTCCCAGTTGTGTATTGGACACAATGTGGGCTGCACGACCGCTGTCTGGGACCTCCTGCCTGCTGTGTTTATTTACAGCCCTGGTATCACCGCTAGGTACCAGGGCTATTATGTCACGCTGCCTGCCTGCTGCCACACTCACACTACTCCTCCATTCCTCCTGCTGATGCTGCTGTCTGTCTGTGTTTCCCAACGCCAGGGTACACAGATTTACCTTCTGCTGCCACTCTGCCACCAGCTATTACGTCAAACAATAGCTGCTCACATTACTCCTCCATTCCTCCTGCTGCTGCTGCTGTCTGTCTGTCTGTCTGTGTTTCCCAACGCCAGGGTACACAGATTTACCTTCTGCTGCCACTCTGCCACCAGCTATTACGTCAAAAAATAGCTATATCTGTGTAATTGGTTGTAAAACCAAAACTACAAAACCATAAAAAAAAAAAAAAAAAGGTTTAATTTTTCTGAGGTGCCCGGGTTGAAAACTGTGTTGTCCCAGTTGTGTATTGGACACAATGTGGGCTGCACGACCGCTGTCTGGGACCTCCTGCCTGCTGTGTTTATTTACAGCCCTGGTATCACCGCTAGGTACCAGGGCTATTATGTCACGCTGCCTGCCTGCTGCCACACTCACACTACTCCTCCATTCCTCCTGCTGATGCTGCTGTCTGTCTGTGTTTCCCAACGCCAGGGTACACAGATTTACCTTCTGCTGCCACTCTGCCACCAGCTATTACGTCAAACAATAGCTGCTCACATTACTCCTCCATTCCTCCTGCTGCTGCTGCTGCTGTCTGTCTGTCTGTGTTTCCCAACGCCAGGGTACACAGATTTACCTTCTGCTGCCACTCTGCCACCAGCTATTACGTCAAAAAATAGCTATATCTGTGTAATTGGTTGTAAAACCAAAACTACAAAACCATAAAAAAAAAAAAGGTTTAATTTTTCTGAGGTACCCGGGTTGAAAACTGTGTTGTCCCAGTTGTGTATTGGACACAATGTGGGCTGCACGACCGCTGTCTGGGACCTCCTGCCTGCTGTGTTTATTTACAGCCCTGGTATCACCGCTAGGTACCAGGGCTATTATGTCACGCTGCCTGCCTCATTGACTGCCTGCTGCCACACACTCATCCTCCTCCTCCTGCTGCTGAATTTACCTCCTGCTGTCTGTGTGTTTCCACTGCCAGGGAGCACATACAATGGCGCTTCCAACATGCGTGCGCCACCAGCTATTTGTTACGCTCAAAAATAGCTGCATTTCTTTAAAAAAAATTTTTTAAAAGAGAAATAAGTGAAGAAGAAGACGATATAGAAGAAGATGAAGAAGATGAAGAAGAAGAAGATGAAGAAGAAGAAGATGAAGAAGAAGAAGGAGAAGAAGATGAAGATGATGAAGAAGAAGAAGATGAAGAAGATGAAGATGAAGAAGATGAAGAAGAAGAAGATGAAGAAGAAGAAGATGAAGAAGAAGAAGATGAAGATGATGAAGAAGAAGAAGAAGATGAAGATGATGAAGAAGAAGAAGATGAAGAAGATGAAGAAGATGAAGATGAAGAAGATGAAGAAGAAGAAGATGATGAAGAAGAAGAAGAAGATGAAGAAGAAGATGAAGAAGATGAAGAAGAAGAAGAAGAAGATGAAGATGAAGAAGATGAAGAAGATGAAGAAGATGAAGAAGAAGAAGATGAAGATGATGAAGAAGAAGAAGATGAAGAAGAAGATGAAGATGAAGAAGATGAAGAAGATGAAGAAGATGAAGAAGATGAAGAAGAAGAAGAAGATGAAGAAGTTGAAGATGAAGTAGATGTAGAAGAAGAAGAAGATGAAGAAGATGAAGAAGATGAAGAAGAAGATGAAGAAGATGAAGAAGAAGATGAAGAAGATGAAGAAAAAGAAGATGAAGAAGAAGAAGATGATGATGAAGAAGATGAAGAAGAAGAAGAAGAAGACAATATAAAAGAAGAAGAAGATATAGAAGAAGATATAGAAGAAGAAGATATAGAAGAAGAAGATATAGAAGAAGAAGAAGAAGATATAGAAGATAAAGAAGAAGAAGAAGAAGTATATACAGTACTGAACAAATTTCTGGACACAACTTCTCTTTTCAACTTTTTTTTTTAAAGGAACATCCCCACATAATCACTTGCTGTTGTTACTTGGAAAAAAAGAGGTTTCTTGCATCATTCACCCTCAAAACAAGTGTTGGAAGCTATTTAAGGCCATTTCGAATAGTCAGCTCGAATAATGAGCTCGAATACCGACTCGAATAGTAAGCTCGAATTCCGAGGTCGAATCGAATAGTAAAAATTATTCGACTCGAATATTCGACTAATCTCGAATAATTTACTATTCGAATTCGACCTAACTCGAATTTTGAAAAGGGGTATTTGAGCACCACTACCGCAAACAGCTGTTTACGTAGTGACTGCCGTGCTGGACTGGTGTGCAACATGGCCAGTAGAGTTGGGCCGAACGGTTCGCCTGCGAACGGTTCCATGCGAACTTCCGTGGTTCGCGTTCGCGTCCCGCAGGCGAACTTTTGCGGAGGTTCGGTTCGCCCCATAATGCACCATGAGGGTCAACTTTGACCCTCCACATCACAGTCAGCAGGCCCAGTGTAGCCAATTAGGCTACACTAGCCCCTGGAGCCACTCCCCCCCCCCCTACTAAAAGGCAGGCAGCGGCGACCATTACGGTCACTCGTGTGCCTGCATTAGTGAGAGTAGGGCGAGCTGCTGCACACTCTCTCTCATAGGGAAAGATTAGTTAGGCTTCGCTTGTCCCTGGCTGCATACCTGTTCTGTGAACCCACCACTGCATACCTGTACTGTGAACCCACCACTGCATACCTGTTCTGTGAACGCACCACTGCATACCTGTTCTGTGAACCCACCACTGCATACCTGTACTGTGAACCCACCACTGCATACCTGTACTGTGAACCCACCACTGCATACCTGTTCTGTGAACCCACCACTGCATACCTGTTCTGTGAACCCACCACTGCATACCTGTTCTGTGAACCCACCACTGCATACCTGTTCTGTGAACCCACCACTGCATACCTGTTCTGTGAACCCACCACTGCATACCTGTTCTGTGAACCCACCACTGCATACCTGTTCTGTGAACCCACCACTGCATACCTGTTCTGTGAACCCACCACTGCATACCTGTTCAGTGAACCCACCACTGCATACCTGTTCAGTGAACCCACCACTGCATACCTGTTCAGTGAACCCACCACTGTATACCTGTTCTGTGAACCCACCACTGCATACCTGTACTGTGAACCCACCACTGCATACCTGTTCAGTGAACCTGCCACTGCATACCTGTACTGTTCAGTGAACTCGCCACTGCATACCTGTTCTGTTCAGTGAACCCGCCACTGTATACCTGTTCTGTTCAGTGAACCCGCCACTGCATACCTGTTCTGTTCAGTGAACCCGCCACTGTATACCTGTTCTGTTCAGTGAACTCGCCACTGCATACCTGTTCTGTTCAGTGAACCCGCCACTGTATACCTGTTCTGTTCAGTGAACCTGCCACTGCATACCTGTTCTGTTCAGTGAACCCGCCACTGTATACCTGTTCTGTTCAGTGAACCCGCCACTGTATACCTGTTCTGTTCAGTGAACAGTTTGGTGTGTCAGTGTGAAGCAGTACCTAATTACACTACCTGATTGATGTATACACATGCAAGATGTTTTAAAGCACTTTAGGCCTGTCATTTAGCATTCAATATGATTTCTGCCCTTAAAACGCTGCTTTGCGTCAAATCCAGATTTTTCCCGGGGACTTTTGGCGTGTATCCCACTCCGCCATGCCCCCCTCCAGGTGTTAGACTCCTTGAAACATCTTTTCCATCACTTTTGTGGCCAGCATAAAATCGGAGGTTCGGCCCAACTCTAATGGCCAGAGTGCAGGCCGTGGCTGTTTTCCAGCCCATATGGTCGCCGGGCTGTAGTAGCTCAATGATAGAACAACAGTGACTGTCCAGCTGATCAAATTTGGTCTGACCACAATGAAGCAACGACCTTATTATCTTTGGTGTGCCACCCCCACCCGAGACACTCATATAGCCAAAGGTCATTGCTTCATTGTGATACGCAAGTCCCTTCACCGAGGCAAGGTAGTGATCACGAAGGGGGATGGGCACATGTACATGCCTTTTGTTTTTTTGTTGCAGCTGCCCGCAGTGCAGCCAGAAAAATTAGGCAGGCATGTACACGCACCAAAAAGATTAGTAAAAATTCAGGAATCTGCCTAGGATCCTGGACCCTGTTGGTGGTGGCGGAGAAGGCAAGCGGCCTGCAGGCATTGATGCTGTGTGTGGGGACTTAGTAGTCTTCAGTCGGGCAGTAGCCCTCCGGGATCCATGCCTCATTTTGATAAAGGTGAGGTACTGAACACTTTTGTGACTTAAGCGACTTCTCTTCTCAGTGACAATGCCTCCAGCTGCACTGAAGGTCCTTTCTGACAGGACGCTTGCGGCAGGGTAAGAGAGAAGTTGGATGGCAAATTGGGACAGCTCTGGCCACAGGTCAAGCCTGCGCACCCAGTAGTTCAAGGGTTCATCGTCGCTGCTCGTAGTGTCTACATCCACACTTAAGGTCAGGTAGTCGGCTACCTGCCGGTCCAGGCGTTGGTGGAGGGTGGATCTGGAAGGGCTACGGCAAGGCATTGGACTAAAGAATGTCCGCATGTCCAACATCACCCTGAGATCGCTGGAGCGTCCTGTCCTTGCCTGCGTGGACTTGGGAGGAGGAGGATTACTGCCAGTGGTACCTTGATTGCGTTGTGCTGTCACATCACCCTTAAACGCATTGTAAAGCATCATTGCCAGCTTGTTCTGCAAGTGCTGCATCCTTTCCGCCTTCTGTTGAGTTGGTAACAGGTCCGCCACTTTGTGCCTGTACCGAGGGTCTTGTAGCGTGGCCACCCAGTATAGGTCATTCCCCTTGAGTTTTTTGATACGGGGGTCCCTCAATAGGCTGGACAACATGAAAGAGGCCATCTGCACAAAGTTGGATCCAGATGTACTCTCCATCTCCTCTTGCTCTTCCTGAGTCACGTCACGCAAGTCCTCTTCCTCCCCCCAGCCACAAACAATATCACGGGAATGTGGAGCAGCACAAGCCCTCTCTGACGGCTGCTGCGGTTGTTCTTCTGCTGCCGCCTCTTCCTCCTCCACAGAAACACCTTCCTCATCCTCATCTGAAACTGACTCCTTTCTTTCCCCACATGACTCCTCTTCTTCCTCCTCCTTCCCCCTCTGTGCTGCCGCAGGTGTCGAGGAAACATCTGGTTCGGATGAACATTGCTCCCACGACTCCTCCAGCCGTAACTGTTCTTCTTCACGCTCCTCCACAGCTTTATCCACCACTCTACGCATGGCACGCTCCAGGAAGTAAGCGTAGGGGATCAAGTCGCTGATAGTGCCTTCAGCATGACTCACCAGGTTGGTCACCTCCTCAAACGGCCGCATGATCCTGCATGCATTTCGCATCAGTGTCCAGTTGTTGGGCCACAACATCCCCATCTTCCCAGATTTTGTCCTTCTACTATAATTGTACAGGTACTGGGTGACGGCTTTCTCCTGGTCTAGCAGGTGAGAGAACATGAGCAAGGTGGAATTCCAGCGAGTCGGGCTATCGCAAATGAGGTGTCTCACCGGCAAGTTGTTTCTCCGCTGAATGTCGGCAAAGCGTGCCATGGCCGTGTAAGACCGCCTGAAATGTCCACACAACTTCCTGGCCTGCTTCAGGACGTCCTCTAAGCCTGGGTACTTTGACACAAATCTTTGCACGACCAGATTCAGCACATGTGCCATGCAGGGTACATGTGTCAGCTTTCCCAAATTCAAAGCAGGAAGGAGATTGCTGCTGTTGTCACACACCACGTTTGTTAAGAGCAGCCAGGAGAGCTGGTCCAGTGTGACTCTCCGCTTTGAGGCAAGACATGTCTAAAATGGCGTTACACCGTCGTACCTGGCATGCAGCGTAGGCTCTGGGGAGATGGGGCTGTGTAGCTGGAGAGGAGGAGATGGCAGCACCACTAGAGTTGAACTGCCACTTAGCCAAGGAGGAGGAGGAGGATGACAGCGAAGAGGATGTAGCAGGAGGAGAAGGAGAGAAGGTGGCAGGAGGCCTGCCTGCAAGACATGAAGGTGTCACAAGATGGTCTGCTGCGCAGCCACGTACTCCCTGCTTGCTATCGGTCACCAGGTTGACCCAGTGGGCTGTGTACGTAATGTAGCAGCCCTGCCCGTGCTTGGCAGACCAGGCATCCGTGGTCAGGTGGACCCTTGACGCAAGAGATGACACCACTTGCCTCTCAACTTCACGGTACAGTTTGGGTATGACCTTTTGTGAAAAATAATTGCACCTGGTATCTTCCACTGCGGTGTCCCAATGGCCACAAATTTACGGAAAGCCTCTGACTCCACCAGCTTGTATGGTAATAGCTGGCAAGCTAATAGTTCCGCCACGCCAGCTGTCAGACGCCGGGCAAGAGGGTGATTGACAGAAATTGGCTTCTTCCGCTCAAAGACTTCCTTCACAGACACCTGGCTACTGCTGTGGGCAGAGGAGCAGGAACCGCTCAAGGGCAGAGGTGGTGTGGAGGAGGGTGGCTGTGAAGGTGCAAGGGAGAAAGCGGCTGAAGATTATGCACCTGAAAGAGGAAGAGGAGAAGGAGGGTGGCTTGTCTTTTGGGTGCTGCTTTTCCTCAGGTGTTCTTCCCATTGCTGTTTGTGCCTTTTCTCCAGGTGCCTTCGTGAGGCACTTGTCCCTACGTGAGTGTTGGCCTTTCCACGGCTCAATTTTTGGAGGCAGAGAGAACAGATGGCTTTGCTCCCATCTGAGGTACACACGTCAGGGGCAAATCCAGGATTTCCAAGGGGGGGGTTCCTGAAAGCGGTGTGTGGGCGTGGCCAAAACATGGTGTGGGTGGAGCCAAATACTAGCAGTTTCTAGGCTAAATTGCACCCAGGGTGAGGGCGTAAAATGCGCCCCCAACGTTTAGACAGGTATAGGTGCCCGCAGTATAGGTAGCCAGCTATAGGTCCCCCCCCCCAGTATAGGTAGCCCATATAGTTGCCCCCAGTATAGGTTAGATAGGTATATGCCCCCAGTATAGGTTAGATAGGTATATGCCCCCCAGTATAGGTTAGATAGGTATATGCCCCCCAGTATAGGTTAGATAGGTATATGCCCCCCAGTATAGGTTAGATAGGTATATGCCCCCCAGTATAGGTTAGATAGGTATATGCCCCCCAGTATAGATTAGACAGGTAAATGCCCCCCAGTATAGATTAGATAGGTATATGCCCCCCAGTATAGGTTAGATAGGTATATGCCCCCCAGTATTGATTAGACAGGTATATGCCCCCCAGTATAGGTTAGATAGGTATATGCCCCCCAGTATAGGTTAGATAGGTATATGCCCCCCAGTATAGGTTAGACAGGTATATGCCCCCCAGTATAGATTAGACAGATATATGCCCCCCAGTATAGATTAGACAGGTATATGCCCCCCAGTATAGATTAGATAGGTAAATGCCCCCCAGTATAGATTAGATAGGTATATGCCCCCCAGTATAGATTAGATAGGTATATGCCCCCCAGTATAGGTTAGATAGGTATATGCCCCCCAGTATAGGTTAGATAGGTATATGCCCCCCAGTATAGGTTAGATAGGTATATGCCCCCCAGTATTGATTAGACAGGTATATGCCCCCCAGTATAGGTTAGATAGGTATATGCCCCCAGTATAGGTTAGATAGGTATATGCCCCCCAGTATAGGTTAGATAGGTATATGCCCCCCAGTATAGGTTAGACAGGTATATGCCCCCCAGTATAGATTAGACAGATATATGCCCCCCAGTATAGATTAGACAGGTATATGCCCCCCAGTATAGATTAGATAGGTAAATGCCCCCCAGTATAGATTAGATAGGTATATGCCCCCCAGTATAGATTAGATAGGTATATGCCCCCCAGTATAGGTTAGATAGGTATATGCCCCCCAGTATAGGTTAGATAGGTATATGCCCCCCAGTATAGGTTAGATAGGTATATGCCCCCCAGTATTGATTAGACAGGTATATGCCCCCCAGTATAGGTTAGATAGGTATATGCCCCCAGTATAGGTTAGATAGGTATATGCCCCCCAGTATAGGTTAGATAGGTATATGCCCCCCAGTATAGGTTAGACAGGTATATGCCCCCCAGTATAGATTAGACAGATATATGCCCCCCAGTATAGATTAGACAGGTATATGCCCCCCAGTATAGATTAGATAGGTAAATGCCCCCCAGTATAGATTAGATAGGTATATGCCCCCCAGTATAGATTAGATAGGTATATGCCCCCCAGTATAGGTTAGATAGGTATATGCCCCCAGTATAGACTAGATAGATGGAGGAAGGTGCCCCTGTGTGGGGAGAAGATTGCCCTGGGAAGAGAAGAGAGAAAAAAATTGTGGCGGCGCCAATAAGGGATGCGGGAGCCGGCTTTATTCCTCGCTCCCTCCCTCCCTCTGAATTCCCCTCACCTGCGGTGATTGTGTGCCCGGCTCCCCCATGAGTGTGTGCACAGCGGAGCGGTAGGTCCTCTTACCGCAGATCAGGCGCATCGGCAACTGGAGTCTCCTGCTTCCTGTTTACCATGACGTCACAGGAAGCATAGAGACTAGTTGCCGGTGCGCCTGATCTGCGGTAAGAGGACCTACCGCTCTGCTGCGCACACACTCATGGGGGAGCCGGGCACACAATCACCGCAGGTGAGGGGAATTCAGAGGGAGGGAGGGAGCGAGGAATAAAGCCGGCTCCCGCATCCCTGGGCCCCTCGCTCTAGTCAGAGTCCTTCTCGCCGCACACAGATATGAGCAGGCGGCAGCTGTGCATCTGTGGCTGCGGCTAATCAGAGTTAGAGGGAGACTTCCGGTCTTGGTGCAGGGGGGTGTTCTGTACACCCGGAACAACCCCTTCCGTGCGCTTCTGCACGTTAAAACATTTCCAAACCGCTGAGCTCCCCTGGGGTGATGGCACTATAGTGGCATCAGCAGCTGACGTTGAAGGGCATGTTGGCTGGCTGTCCATAGCTGGCGATACATGGCGCCGGACAATGCCCCCAGCTGTTTCTGAGGATGAGCTCCCTCTGCTTCTTTCATGGACTCGTCTCCTCCTACTCCTCTCTGGCTCCCCCTCTGAACTGCCCCCCTGGTCATCTCCTCTATTGGGAACATACGTGGCATTCGTATAATCGTCATCATAATCCTCCTGCCCAGCTTTGCTTTCCTCAGACACCTCCACAACTGCACCAACATCAGGTGCTTCATCATCCCCCTCCTCACATGTTACGTCCATACTATCGCCACCTAACTCAGACGTATGAGGTAGTGTAACTTGCTTAGCGCCTTCATCTTGTTGTAGCAGTATTGGCTGTGAATCAGTGATTTCCACACCAAATAACTCCTGCAAAGTGTCAAATGCAGTGGATGTGGTGCTTGTAGTAGCACTGGTGGCTGCAGGAGATGAGGTGTTCTGTGTTAAATAGTCAAGCACGTCCTGACAATCTTGGGAAGTGATGGCACGTACTTTGGGCCAGGGCTGCACGAAATCACATCAACACGACCTTGCACAGACCTGCCAGGTGGCCTTCCTCTGGGTCTGCCTGTGAGGTGGGTTCACTGAACACTAAAGGTAGTTAGATGCAGTGAGGTGGGTTCACTCAACACAACAGCTAGGTATATGCAGTGAGGTGGGTTCACTGAACACAAAGGTAGTTAGATGCAGTGAGGTGGGTTCACTCAACACAACAGCTAGGTATATGCAGTGAGGTGGGTTCACTGAACACTAAAGGTAGTTAGATGCAGTGAGGTGGGTTCACTGAACACTAAAGGTAGTTAGATGCAGTGAGGTGGGTTCACTCAACACAAAAGGTAGTTAGATGCAGTGAGGTGGGTTCACTGAACACAAAGGTAGGTATATGCATTGATGAGGTGGGTTAACTAAACACAACAGGTACTAGTAGGTATATGCAGTACTGGGTAGTACAATGTGCAGCTCCCTGTCACACACAGGTAGTCACTAAATGTGCTGGGCTGCTGGCAGTGGCACACACACAGTATGAAAAAAAAAATGATCACAAGAACAGGATTAGCTCTGAAAGAGCTGTTGAGGGGTGCTATTAAAGCAATAAGATTCACCCAGGAGCAAGCTAACAAGCCAAGAGCCTAACTAATCTTTCCCTAGGAGAAAAAATCTGCAGCAGCTCGCCCTAGCCTGTCTACTAGCAGGCACATGAGTGAGTGTAATGGCCGGTGAGCCTGCTTTATATAAGGGGGGGTGGGGCTCCAGGGCTGAGTGTAGCCGGATTGGCTACAATATGCCTGCTGACTGTGATGTAGAGGGTCAAAGTTGACCCTCATAGTGCATTATGGGGCGAATCGAACTTCTAAGAAAGTTCGCCGGCGAAGGCGAACCACCCGAAGTTCGCCCGGAACCGTTCACCGGCGAACCGTTCGGGACATCTCTACTGAGCTACAGCACCATACAGTGTTGCCAACTCATCCCTTTAATTACTGACACATCTAAGTTATACAGGTTCTGGGGCTATTTGCACATACTCAGTGCCTGAACTGCATCTATCTAGCCACAAAACCTGTATAATTCATATGTGTCAGTAATTAAAGGGATGAGTTGGCAACACTGGCACCATATCAGCTTAGCACACGTTTACCCTCATTGGAGTGCCTATCAACCTTGCTTAATAAGCAGTTTAAAACACTTGAGACTCTGTAGTAAAAATAACCCATGGATACTTACCCATGGATACTAACCACGGGAGAATGGACTTCCCCCATCCTCCTTAGCCTCAGGGATCCAGTGCTGACTCCCACAAAACCTTCTCCAGCTCCAGCGCAGGTGCAGTAGCACTTTTCGATCGGGGTCAGGCGGAAATAGTCAACCCCGATCAGGTCTGCTCTATTGCACAGAAGACTTGTGCCTGCGCAGTAGACAAGTCGTCTCTGCTCTATTGCACAGACGACTTGTCCCTACGCAGTAGAGCGTACCTGACTGGGCTCAGCTATTGTTGCCTGAGCCAGATCGGAAAGCCGCTACTGCTCCTGCGTTGGATTGTGGTAGGTAAACATTTACCACCCCGGTGTTTGAGTGCTTCTAACGCTGGATCCTAGAAGCTCAGGAGGACGGAGGAGGCTTCATTAGGATTCTGAGGATTTTCCCTCCAGAGGTAAGTATCCCTGGGTGGAGGAGTTTTCTTACAGATTTTCTTTAAAAGCACATTGAAAACAATTAAAGAAATATGTCCGAAAGTAAGTCATTTACACGTTTCACTATGTTTAACATGGGATTCCACTTCAAAACAAGTTTAACTTACAAACAATCTCCAGAAACCAAACCTGTTTGTATGAAGGGGACCTGTATATGAATCAAAATGAACAGCTACATAGAATCTGGCCTACACTCATTTTGTAGCTCAGATGTATTGATAGGACTAAAGTAGGAAACGTGTAGTTCGATTCGAACACATTTCTCAATTTCTCAGTCCACCCTAAACACTTGCATGGCTATGGCCCTTGAGGACTGGCATTTGACACCTGTGCTCTAGGACCAGATGCTTTTGCAACTGGTGTGACCTGTTCTTATGCTCATAGATTTATAATCATTAAGCAGATCAGATGTGGTTCTACTTTAATCTTAACCTCCCTGGCGTTATTATTCCCAGATTTAAGCTGTAAAAGCCATGCAATTTTTTACAAGCTTTTAGACCATAAAAACAAGAAAAAAAACATACCATAGAGAGATCTGCAGCAACTCACTCCGTATTACCACTCCGAGCTGTGAATTTCTGTCCCGAACCTGACGCGGGTTTCCCGCTAAGGAGGTTAAAGGAACCCAAGGACCCACAGACCTGTATGTGGTCCACTATACTATACCACTATACTGTAAAATTTACCTGGCTAACTGATTATATGTGACTGCTCATTCAGTTCATTAACCCTGGAAAATATGGTATATATATATATATATATATATATATATATATATATATATATATATATATATGATTGCCTAGGCTCAATCGGACACAATATCATATCACGCAGTTTTACCCCTTTTGAAATGTAAAAAGACTTCCTCAGTGTTCACATCTATTGAGCCCTGGCAACATTTAGCAATACAGGTAAAGACAAATAATGATCAACTTAAGTTTGTTGCTTCAATGTCTTCTTCAGTTTGTAATAAAACTGCACATAGTGTATGCAATTAAAAGACAATATACATAAAATGCTGAGATATCACAAAGTTCAATGCCAACAACCAATTGAAGGATCTCCAGCATTTTTGTCCTATATTGCCCCAATGGCAGTCATCGCAGAGGATTGGAGCAGGACAAAGCTTGGCTGTCCAACTTGTATACTGTGGTGTAGATATTCAGACAGAAAGCCTTTACAGCAGTATAAAATTCATCATTCATCGAGTACACAGCTGTTTATGGTCGACTACACAAATCCTCGCATTATATAAAAGCTGCAAGCACCATTTATGAACTTCTGAATGTGCAAGGATGCTGTTTGCATCTGGTGGCCCAGGGCTGCAGAAAGGAAAGTGTACAGAGCTGCTGGTATTGTTGAATAATTATATTATGCTGGCCACATCATGTGTCAAATTGATAGGTAATTTCTGGAAAATCTTACCAACTTGTAAGAGAAGGGTACTCCTAGTCCTAAGGAATCTATTAAAATTCTACAACCTCATACCACACATTGGGCTTGATTCAGTAAGTAGTGCTAACTGTTAGCACGCTTCTGAAAAGGCCATTATCACGCCTAAACTCAGTTTGGGCGCGTTAAACTCAGATCGCGCGCAAAGACACGGCACAGCGCGGTGCGCGTGAAGTGCCCGTTCACATGTATGCAACGTTTTGCGCGCACCGGACTTAACGCACGCAAACATTTGCGCGCGATCTGATTTTAGAAACGGTGCTAACCTACTTAGCACCCTGGTTAACACATCTAAAGTCTTTAGGCTTGCTAAGTAGGTTAGCACCGTTTACTGAATCAAGCCCATTATATGCTATGTTGTATAATGATGAAAACTATTGAAACCGTTTCTAGTCTTTCCAATCAATTTCATCTTATTAAAATGCTTTGTGATAGGAGGATGAAACACATCAAAAGCTATTGAAACGATTTCTTAGGAGTGTTCTTATATTACACAGATTATTATTATTATTATTAATTGGATTTATATAGTGCCAACATATTATGCATAGCTGAATAATAAATATGGTTACAGACAATGATAATAGGGTTGACAGACAACACAATAGAAGTAATGAGCAATATGATACACAGTGCAGAATCATGCTCTGGAGTAGTAGTCCAAGCAATACAAGAACTGCACAGTTGTACACAGGCGCCAGAAGAATAAAAATAGCTAAAACATTTAAAATGAAGGAGGCAGTGGTGGACTTACCCCCTTGAGGTAGACACAAGATGCTGTTGATTTTTTCAATACTAATCATTTATTTACATACTCCAGACAAGTGCAACACGTTTCGTGGGCATATCACACTTCATCAGGCTATAACAACCTGCGAAACATGTTGCACTTGCTTTTGTTGGAGTATACAAATAAATCCTTGTTGTTTTGAATGTATACAACAGTCTCTTTGTGTGTCTGCTTGGAGGAGGTAGATCCACCTCTGGACCTAGTGACAGCCTAGGTTCAGAAAAGTTAAAAATTAAGTGAACACTGCTAATTGGTGAAAATTACCAGGTAGATCCACCTCTGCCTCCTCTACTTTTAACATGTTTAGTAAATTGTATTCTTTTGGTGCCTCTGTCTGCATATACAGTTCGCGCCTCTGTCTGCATATACAGTTCCTGTGTACACCCTTGGTGGAGAGGTGTTGCCCTGTATTTCTTCAGAGAACAACGTCTTAATCCTGAGTGGGGACAGGTCTATTCTCCCCACCTACTGATATAGGGGCTACCTGGATGGTAACCCTTGTTTGTGAGTATATCTGCATACTTACCTCTACATATCCATTCTACCAATACATACTACTCTTTTTTGGGTGTCTCCATCTTAATATTCATTGGTTTGTGTGCAGTCAGATGGGATGGGACACACAGGAAAATTCGTAAGACGCAGTTGATACAGAAACAGATGTGAAAAAATGAATCAAAATGTGCTTTTTCAGATTGCCACATGTGTGGCTACCATTAGACCATTATTTGTCAGAGTGACAGCCTAGGTTCAGAAAAGTTAAAAATTAAGTGAACACTGCTAATTGGTGAAAATTACCATCTTTACTTTGTTAAAATTGTTGTGAAAATGAAAAATGTATTGAAGTCTATTGTAAAAACAAATATTGTAAAAACTTCCTCCAGCCCCCTCCAGGATGATCGCTCTTTCACCGTACTCCTCTGCCACGTGGACTGTCTATGGCGCATGCACAGACTGGGGGGCGCACGTGCTCCCCATCCCCTTTTAGTCGCCAGGAGCGTTCTGCGCCTTTGCAGTATTGTTGTGACTAGGGCATTCTGCGCAGCCGCGCCGTGCACCACAGAGTGCCCAAGACTTTTGGGACGAATAGCTGACAATCCACAGTGGAGGAGAACTGCAAGGGAGCAATCAGCCTGGAGTAGGCTGGAGGAAGCCCCAGGTATATATGTACCGGTATATACAGTATATATAAAGATTTCCTGTGAGAAAGGGGGTATCATTGGAATGAAGTTCAAACCTTGGTTAAAGAAAATCTGAGTCAGGGGGATTTAAATTATTCATTCCATTGATACCCCCTTTCTCAAAGGAAATCTTTACCTTTTCTCAAATAGATCATCAGGGGGCCTGTATGGCTGATATTGTGGTGACACCCCTCCCACAGTGTGATGTCATGTCCAAGATCCTGACAATTTGCTGCCTGTGAACCTCAATGCATTGTAGGAAATTACAGCAAATACCTCCCTCTGTGTGTAGAACTCTAAAAAACGAACATTCCACATGGATCACCTGACAGGACTAAAGAAGTTGCCAGCTGTGATACATTTCAGAATGTAAATCAGGGAGAGGAACGATTTTACAATGGGCAAACACTGGCTAAATAATCTATACATTAATATTGTAAGCAGTTTTATTTGTTATGTTATTTTTACAACAGTTCCTTTTTATGTTGTCTGTTACACAAGCAGTGTTTTTTTTTTACCAAAGCCCTTAACCAAGAAAACCTATGGATACTGCATTACTCTTTTTAAGTACATGAGAATATTTTTTTTTTCTAATTTTAGTAGATGTTTTGTACAGTAAGTCCTCCTATTTACATTTAATCTGAACTAATTTGTTCTCACATGAAGATTTGGTTGTAATTGAAAAATGTGGGCAGCAGATGCAGCAAGAAAGTTCTGGCTCCGCCATAGGTGCATATACTCATTGCGGCTATAAGGAGAAATTTGTGCAGCGAGGCAGCTGATAAAATGTACACCAGCAGATATGTGGCGAGGGGGGGCTATTAAAGTGGATCCGAGATGAACTTTCACACATTGCATAATTGGGTTCCTTTCCTATTTTTATAGGGCATTCCTCAAGTCAAATACTTTTTTGTTTTAATACTGTAATTCCCTATAAACTAATCAAGCCACGCCCACAGGTTTTCAGAGAGCCAAGGCACTTTCAGACAGTAGCAAGGGCTCATGGGAGCTCAGTCTGGGCAGGAGGAGGGGGGTGGGGTATTACTAGCCAGAGATTTCAGAGGCAGAGGGGAGGAGGAGGGGGGATTCGTTTTTTTTTTGCTCAAGATGCAGATAAGCCTGCCTCTGTGTAGTGTTTACAAACCACATGGTCATATTGTATTAAAGCTGTTTGCAGCTAGATTTGTTGTGTAAACTATCTAAACTTTAGATAAGATATATAGACAAGTTACTTGTTATAGTTAGTTTTTCATCTCGGATCCGCTTTCAGGATAGGCATGTGTGGGGGTTAGGTTAGGCATCCATGGGCGGGATGGGTTAGACATCAGATGTTAAGGGGTGGTTAGGATTAAGCATCAGTAGAAAGAGGGTTCATGTGAGTATAGGTTTAGGTTTAATGATAGTAAAATATCAGCAAAATTTACCAATATTTTACTATTGGAATTAGCAATGCCCAATAGTAGAATATTGGTAATCTTACCAGTATTCTACTAGCCGTTATATCTGGCACCCAAATTTTCCCAGCACCGATTGTGCATTAACGTGATTTGGTTCTTATTTTACTCACATGCTGCTGACATATTAAAAGGACACTTTGATGACACACAGCAGGTTGTACTAAATTACTCAGGGTCAGGCTGAGGCAGAGGCGAGAGAGGCGCCAGCTTCAGGGCGCAGTGTTGGAGGGGGCGCACAACTCACTCACCTATCATTCCTCTATTGTGTTTGAAGCAGAAAGAAATAAGAAAAGGGGATACATGGCAGTGACTACAAGCCATATAACTAGAGATTAAGGTGTTGAGGGGGTTGGAGGCCCTGGGGAGCCTCTTAGCCTAAAAGCAATCAGTGTGACAGCTGTGGTGGGAAGGGATGGAGGGGTGCACTTTGGTGTCTCAGCCTTTGGTGCTGGAGGACCTTGTCCCGGCTCTGCTCAGGATACCCAAATTGTTACTTAGTTAGTCTGGTTTCAACACTTGTTATATCTATATATAGAAGGATATTAGTATGTAGGCCAACCCTCTTCCTCCCCCCCCCCCCCCCCAGTGATTTTCTGTTACATCTTGGCAGTGATGTAATCAGGGCCGGCCCGCTCATGAGGCGGGGTGAAACATTTGCCTCAGGCGGCAAACTTCTAGGGGCGGCACCCGCCCTTCCGTGGGTGCGGGGGGACCGGCCGCCAAGCCGGAGGGGTAGCGGGCAGGTTGGGGGTATTGGGCCTAGCAGTGGGGAGGGGGGTCGGACCCCCCCTCCCTCGCCTGGGTCCCCCGATCTGCGCTCCCCTCCAGCTGTAATTAGGAAGCAGCCGCTGCCCGATAGTAAGAGGCACGGGCGGGGAGGACTCACCTTTTCCGCGTTCCAGCGTGCGTTCCACTAACGTCACTTCCTGCATCGCCGCCCACTGTATTGTAAGTGGACGGCGATGCAGGAAGTGACGTCAGTGGAGCGCATGCTGGAACGCGGAAAAGGTGAGTCCTCCCCGCCCGTGCCTCTTACTATGGGGCAGCGGCAGCTTCCTAATTACAGCTGGAGGGGAGCGCAGATCGGGAGACCCAAACGAGGGAGGGGGGGTCCGACCCCCCTCCCCACCGCTAGGCCCAATACCCCCAACCTGCCCACTACCCCTCCTGCTCGGCGGCCCCCCAAGGGGGGGGGAGGGGGGCGGCGGCGGCAGCAGCAATTTTCTCCTAAATTTGCCTCAGGCAGCAAAAAGTCTGGGGCCGGCCCTGGATGTAATTTGCAGTCATATACGTTGCCAACAGTAAAGATGACAGGGAAGATTTTACAAAGGGGCAACACTTCCTAAATAATTTAAAGATGAATGTAGAAAAAAAATTTGAAGATGAACATTGTTTAAAAAAAAGCTAGTTTTTAAAGTTAAGTTAATTAAATAAAGTATCCCTTTAGGAACCATATTAAATACGAAAAAATGTATTAGTTGCCCATAGCAATTAGAGTTTATCTTTAATTCTCAAAGCTATACTGAAATATGAAGCATTGACTAAGATAGGTTGCCATAGGCAACACCGACTCCTTTGCTCTAATTTCCTTTTCTTCGGCTTCCATTAATCAACCGCTTGACACAGATAATACGGCACAACAAAATGCTCTTGTTTTTTCCACCTTGCATTATTTCCTCTTTTTAGATTTAAGTAACTATGATTGTTTATTGCAATATCATAGGCAGTACATTATTTTCTTGGCTTTCCAGTAAAGCAGTTTAAAAACCCAACTATTTAAAGGGCCACGAAACTGAAAACATAAAGTATCAGACATGGCTATAAACATATACAAACAATTATTTATAGATTTGAATTACACTGCCCAATATAAAGAAGACCAAAATTGTGTCCAATTAACATACTGTATATTTTTAGTATATGTCCCAACATCCCATCTCAGATGTTAGTCTTATGTCCGGGCAGCTTGGGATTATTTGGGGGAGGTGGTTAAAGCGGACCCAAACCAAACATTTTTTAAATTCAAAATATTTAGTTGCACCACTCAAACACATACAAAGATAAATAAACACTCCTTCAAGCCTATGAGCATTTCAGTGCATGCTTTTCACCCTTCTCTTTTCATAACTAGAGTTATACAGGTGGCAGCCATTAGCAATTCCTCCTTTGCTGGACACCTCCTACTCCACCAGTTTCTGTCCCAGCAATATGAAAGGAAGGAAGGGGTTCCTCCAATAAATGTAAAATATTTTATATTTGTCATCATGCAGCTGAAAAAAGGCTGCTATTTATTATTATCATTTAGAAAATAGATTTTATTTCTGAAATCTTGTATTTTAAATTTGGGTCCACTTTAATTCCTAGTTTGAAAGAATCAGTAATTGCTGAATCAGGTTAGCTAATTTACAATAAAAAATATTTTTTATATATACAAAGAACAAACATTTAAAGTTGCACATACACAGAAAGAAGAATGGCACACATGGCCATCACAACATAACATTTAGATAATAGTTCTTCTTTTGGTTGTGAAACTAGTTATACTCCCTAATTCAAGCAGACAGCATAACAGCATATTCTCCCAAGCTGTGATCAACTGATTCTCTAAATCAGCTGTGCCCAACCTACGGCCCGCGGGCCATTTGTGGAATCAGCTATTTTTCACAAAAAAAATTCTCAAAATAGCATTTTCGATGTGAAAATGACTGTGGCAAACATTCGCAAGCAACACTGTCCAAAAATAAGTCTGACTCCAGAAAGTTTTGATCAGGAGTAATATTTGCTTCTATAGTGTAATTTAAACCACACTTTTACTAATAAACCTCCTAGTATTATCTCCATATTATATAGTTGCACAGTTATTGTTGAAAAGAGACATTTATTCATAAAGTTCAACCTCACAAAACATCTCACTGACTGGATTAAGGTATCATCCTCCTAATTCTAGCAATCATTTTACACACCTTCCCCTTTCTACATATAACAATACAAAATGTAATGCTAATCTACTTTAGGGGACCCAGCAGGAAACCTAACAGAACAGTTTTCCAATTACGTTTAAAACAAAGAAAAAAGGCGAGCATGCATAATGGTGCAATTAATATTGCTTATTGGCATATAGCAGAAGGGGGAAAAGGGTCATCGACCCAAACTCAATATAAATGCAAAGAAGAAGAAAAGGCTACCCCTCTAAATAAGTATATTGAAAGAGCATATGATTGGACCAGGACACCAGGGAAGTATCATATATTCCTTTTTATTGAAGCCAAAAACTATAAAATTAAAAACATTTAAAAACAAAAGCACGCCATATCCATGCCTGTAATGGGCCCCAATGGTAACAATAATATAGTGGCCTGGCAAATACTAAAAAAGCACAAAGATATATAAAATATAGGACACAATAATGGCCTAGTAGTGTGTTCCTCTCAACATGAGTGTGAAAAATATCAACTCAGTGTGACAAAAAAAGGGTCAAAAAATATATAAAAATGATATGAAAACACTGAGTCACACTGTACATGAGGAGGAACACACCTATATACATGTGAAGTTGATGCTGCTTACATAAAACCCCTGTAATGCTCAGAATTAGAAAAATAATGAATTATAAATTCAATCTGAACTCCAATATAACTGTACAGTACATGGAAAAGTCATAAAGTGCAAAAACGTGCATAACCAATGAGAGCAACTATATAATGCTCAAAAAAGTGCAAAGTGCTAACGATCATATGATTAAACAATGTGGAAATAAAAAAAAAAAAAAAACACATATATAATGCTGGTACTGAGGGAGAGAGGGAAAGGTGAAAGTGAGGATAAGAGGACTGTAAAAGCAATGGAGTAAATAGGGAGTAATGAAGCAATGTAATAAGAGTAGAAAGGGGTATGCAAGGCTCACCAAAATAAGAAGGTCAAACAGGCATGGGGATGGCTGCAAGGGCGCTCCAGCGCCCGTCGACTAGTTCCGCCGAAGCTGCTGAAGGGACCCTTCAGTAGAGTTGGGCCGAACCTCCGATTTTAGGTTCGCGAACCGGGTTCGCGAACTTTCGCGGAACGTTCGGTTCGCGTTAAAGTTCGCGAACCGCAATAGACTTCAATGGGGATGCGAACTTTGAAAAAAAAAATAATTATGCTGGCCACAAAAGTGATGGAAAAGATGTTTCAAGGGGTCTAACACCTGGAGGGGGGCATGGCGGAGTGGGATACACGCCAAAAGTCCCCGGGAAAAATCTGGATTTGACGCAAAGCAGCGTTTTAAGGGCAGAAATCACATTGAATGCTAAATGACAGGCCTAAAGTGCTTTAAAACATCTTGCATGCGTATACATCAATCAGGTAGTGTAATTAAGGTACTGCTTCACACTGACACACCAAACTCACCGTGTAACGCACCGCAAACAGCTGTTTGTACTAGTGACGGCCGTGCTGGACTGGTGCGCACCATGGCGAGAGTGCAGGTTTTGGTGGCTTTACAGCCCATATGGTTGGCCTGGCTGATGTAGCTGAATGACAGAACAGTGACTGTCCAGCTGATCAAATTTGGTCTGACCACAATGAAGCAACGACCTTATTATCTTTTGTGTGCCCCCCGAGACACTCATCTAGGCGCCGGTCATTGCTTCATTGTGATACGCAAGCCCCTTCACCACGGCAAGGTAATGATCACGAAGGGGAATGGGCGCATGTACATGCCTTTTCTTTTGTTGTTGCAGCTGCCCTCAGTGCAGCCAGAAAAATTAGGCAGTCATGTACACGCACCATAAAAATTATTACAGCGGCCGCTGCTAGCAGCGGCCTAAAAAATTCAGCAATCCGCCTGGAGTCCCGGACCCTGTTGATGGTGGCGGAGAAGGTAGTGAAGCGGCCTGCAGGCAGACATGCTGTGTGGAGGGACTGGAAGCGACTTAGTCTTTTTGGGGCAGGCCAGGCAGCCAGTCACACGGCGTGCAGGCAGAGATGCTGTGTGTGCGGGGACTGACTTAGTCTTGGGGCGGGCAGCAGCCCTCCGGGATCCATGCCTCATTCATTTTGATAAAGGTGAGGTACTTAACACTTTTGTGACTTAGGCGACTTCTCTTCTCTGTGACAATGCCTCCAGCTGCGCTGAAGGTCCTTTCTGAGAGGACGCTTGCGGCAGGGCAGGAGAGAAGTTGGATGGCAAATTGGGACAGCTCTGGCCACAGGTCAAGCCTGCGCACCCAGTAGTTCAAGGGTTCCTCATCGCTGTTCACAGCAGTGTCTACATCCACACTTAAGGCCAGGTAGTCGGCTACCTGCCGGTCGAGGCGTTGGTGGAGGGTGGATCCGGAAGGGCTACGGCGAGGCGTTGGACTAAAGAACGTCCGCATGTCCGACATCACCATGAGATCGCTGGAGCGTCCTGTCTTTGACTGCGTGGACACGGGAGGAGGATTAGTGACAGTGGTACCTTGCTGGCGTTGTGCTGTCACATCACCCTTAAAGGCATTGTAAAGCATAGTTGACAGCTGGTTCTGCATGTGCTGCATCCTTTCCACCTTCCGGTGAGTTGGTAACAGGTCCGCCACTTTGTGCCTGTACCGAGGGTCTAGTAGTGTGGCCACCCAGTACAGCTCATTCCCCTTGAGGTTTTTTATACGGGGGTCCCTCAACAGGCAGGACAGCATAAAAGACGACATCTGCACAAAGTCGGATCCAGTACCCTCCATGTCCTCTTGCTCTTCCTCAGTGACGTCAGGTAAGTCAACCTCCTCCCCCCAGCCGCGAACAATACCACGGGAAGGTTGAGCAGCACAAGCCCCCTGCGACGCCTGCTGCGGTTGTTCTCCTGCCGCTGTCCCCTCCTCCTCCTCCTCCCCCAAAGAAACACCTTGCTCATCATCCTCTGAGTCTGACTCGTCTTCTGCACACGACCTCTCTTCTTCCTCCTCCTCCCCCCTCTGTGCTGCCGCAGGTGTTGAGGAAACAGCTGGGTCTGATGAAAATTGGTCCCATGCCTGTTCCTGCCGTAACGGTTCCTGGTCACGCTCATTCGCAGCTTCATCCGCCACTCTACGCACAGCACGCTCCAAGAAGTACGCGTAGGGAATTAAGTCGCTGATGGTGCCCTCACTGCGGCTCACCAGGTTGGTCACCTCCTCAAACGGCCGCATGAGCCTGCATGCATTTTTCATCAGTGTCCAGTTGTCGGGCCAGAACATCCCCATCTTCCCAGACTGTTTCGTTCTACTCCAGTTGTAGAGGTACTGGGTGACGGCTTTCTTCTGTTCTAGCAGGCGGGAGAACATGAGCAGGGTCGAGTTTCAGCGAGTGGGGCTATCGCAAATGAGGCGTCTCACCGGCATGTTGTTTTTACGCTGAATTTCTGCAAATCGTGCCATGGCTGTGTAAGAGCGCCTCAAATGCCCACAGAACTTCCTGGCCTGCTTCAGGACATCCGCTAAGCCAGGGTACTTTGCCACAAATCTTTGAACCACTAGATTCATGACATGTGCCATGCAGGGTATGTGTGTCAGCTTCCCCATATGCAAAGCGGCAAGCAGATTGCTGCCGTTGTCGCACACCACGTTGCCTATCTCCAGGTGGTGCGGGGTCAGCCACTCATCCACCTGTTTCTTAAGAGCAGCCAGGAGAGCTGCTCCAGTGTGACTCTCCGCTTTGAGACAAGCCATGTCTAAGATGGCGTGACACCGTCGTACCTGGCATGCAGCATAGGCCCTGCGGAGCTGGGGCTGTGTAGCTGGAGAGGAGAACTGCCACTCAGCCAAGGAGGAGGAGGAGGACAGCGAAGAGCATGTAGCAGGAGGAGAGGAGGTGGCAGGAGGCCTGCCTGCAAGCCGTGGAGGTGTCACAATTTGGTCCGCCGCTTTCTGCTTGCCATCGTTCACCACCAGGTTCACCCAATGGGCTGTGTAGGTAATGTAGCGGCCCTGCCCGTGCTTGGCAGACCAGCCATCCGTGGTCAGGTGTACCCTTGACCCAACGCTCTTCGCAAGAGATGACACCACTTGCCTCTCAACTTCACGGTGCAGTTGGGGTATGGCCTTTCTCGAAAAATAAGTGCGGCCTGGCATCTTCCACTGCGGTGTTCCGATGGCCACAAATTTACGGAAGGCCTCAGAGTCCACCAGCCGGTATGGTAACAGCTGGCGAGCTAACAGTTCCGCCACGCCAGCTGTCAGACGCCGGGCAAGGGGGTGACTGGCCAAAAGTGGCTTCTTCCGCTCAAACATTTCCTTCACGGACACCTGACTGCTGCTGTGGGCAGAGGAGCAGGAACCGCTCAAGGGCAGAGGCGGAGTGGAGGAGGGTGCCTGTGAAGGTGCAAGGGAGAAAGCGGCAGAAGCAGATGATGCACCTGAAGGAGGAAGAGGAGAAGGAGGGTGACTTTTCTTTTGTGTGCTGCTGCTGCTTTTGCTCAGGTGGCCATCCCATTGCTGTTTGTGCCTTTTCTCCAGGTGCCTTCGTAAGGCACTTGTCCCTACGTGAGTGTTGGCCTTTCCACGGCTCAATTTTTGTTGGCAGAGCGAACAGATGGCTTTGGTCCGATCTGAGGCACACACATTAAAAAATGTCCACACCACTGAGCCACCCTGGGATGTGGGCACTATGGGGACCTCAGCAGCTGATGCTGAAGGGCAAGTTGGCTGGCTGTACATAGGTGGCTATACATGGTGCCGGACTCTGCCACCAGCTGTTTCTGACGAAGAGCTGCCCCAGCTTCTTTCAGCAACTTCTCTCCTCCTACTACTCTCTGACTCCCCCTCTGAACTGTCCCCCTCTTCATCTCCTCTATTGGGAACATACAGAGGATCCCTATTACCGTCATCATCGTAGTCATCCTGCCCAGCTTCGCTTGCCTCAGACAAATCCAAACTTGCACCATCAGTAGGTCCTTCATCCTCCTGACACGTTACATCCATAGTGTTGCCGCGTAACTCAGACATATTAGCTGGTGAAAATTCATCTGGCTGTAACAACAATGGCTGTGCATCAGTGATTTCAACACTAAATAATTCTTGCGAAGTGTCAAATGCAGCGGAAGTGGTGCTAGTAGTAGTGGTGGCTGAGCAAGATGAGGTGTTCTGTGTCGCTAAATACTCAACCACGTCCTGACAATCTTGGGAGGTGATGGGACGTGCCTTCTTCCGAGCACTGTACTGTGGGCCAGGTCCACACGAAATTACATTTACACGACCTCGCGCAGACCTGCCGGGTGGCCTTCCTCTGCCTCTGCCATTACCTCTTCCTCTTCCTCTACCTGTTTTGTCCATATTGGGTATGCACGGAGTGGTATATCACACTGCGTGCACTCACGTAGGTAGGTGGGTTCACTTAACTGCACAGGTATGCGCACTGATGCGGTGGGTTCACTGAACAGAACAGGTATACAGTGGCGGGTTCACAGAACAGGTATGCAGTGGCAGGATCACTGAACACAATAGGTATGCAGTGGCGTGTTCACTAAACAGGTATACAGTGGCGGGTCCACTGAACAGAACAGGTATACAGTGGCGGGTTCACAGAACAGGTATACAGTGGCGGGTCCACTGAACAGAACAGGTATACAGTGGCGGGTCCACTGAACAGAACAGGTATACAGTGGCGGGTCCACTGAACAGAACAGGTATACAGTGGCGGGTCCACTGAACAGAACAGGTATACAGTGGCGGGTTCACAGAACAGGTATACAGTGGCGGGTCCACTGAACAGAACAGGTATACAGTGGCAGGTTCACAGAACAGGTATGCAGTGGCAGGATCACTGAACACAATAGGTATGCAGTGGCGTGTTCACTAAACAGGTATACAGTGGCGGGTCCACTGAACAGAACAGGTATACAGTGGCGGGTTCACTGAACAGGTATACAGTGGCGGGTCCACTGAACAGAACAGGTATACAGTGGCGGGTTCACAGAACAGGTATACAGTGGCGGGTCCACTGAACAGAACAGGTATACAGTGGCGGGTTCACAGAACAGGTATGCAGTGGCAGGATCACTGAACACAATAGGTATGCAGTGGCGTGTTCACTAAACAGGTATACAGTGGCGGGTCCACTGAACAGAACAGGTATACAGTGGCGGGTCCACTGAACAGAACAGGTATACAGTGGCGGGTCCACTGAACAGAACAGGTATACAGTGGCGGGTCCACTGAACAGAACAGGTATACAGTGGCGGGTCCACTGAACAGAACAGGTATACAGTGGCGGGTTCACAGAACAGGTATACAGTGGCGGGTTCACAGAACAGGTATGCAGTGGCAGGATCACTAAACAGGTATGCAGTGGGCTGAGGGCTCACTGAACAGAACAGGTATGCAGCCAGGAAGAAGTTAAGCCTAACTAATCTTTCCCTATATGAGAGACTGCAGCAGCTCGCCCTACTCTCACTAATGCAGGCACACGAGTGGCCGTAATGGCCGCCGCTGCCTGCCTTATATAAGGGGGGGTGGGGCTCCAGGGGCTAGTGTAGCCTAATTGGCTACACTGGGCCTGCTGACTGTGATGTAGAGGGTCAAAGTTGACCCTCAGTGCATTATGGGGCGAACCGAACTTCTTCCGCAAAAGGTTCGCGTGCGGAACCATCTACGTTCGCGCGAACCACGTTCGCCGGCGAACCGTTCGGCCCAACTCTACCCTTCAGCAGCTTCGGCGGAACTAGTCGACGGGCGCTGGAGCGCCCTTGCAGCCATCCTCATGCCTGTTTGACCTTCTTATTTTGGTGAGCCTTGCATACCCCTTTCTACTCTTATTACATTGCTTCATTACTCCCTATTTACTCCATTGCTTTTACAGTCCTCTTATCCTCACTTTCACCTTTCCCTCTCTCCCTCAGTACCAGCATTATATATGTGGTTTTTTTTTTTCCCCCACATTGTTTAATCATATGATCGTTAGCACTTTGCACTTTTTTGAGCATTATATAGTTGCTCTCATTGGTTATGCACGTTTTTGCACTTTATGACTTTTCCATGTACTGTACAGTTATATTGGAGTTCAGATTGAATTTATAATTCATTATTTTTCTAATTCTGAGCATTACAGGGGTTTTATGTAAGCAGCATCAACTTCACATGTATATAGGTGTGTTCCTCCTCATGGTACAGTGTGACTCAGTGTTTTCATATCATTTTTATATATTTTTTGACCCTTTTTTTGTCACACTGAGTTGATATTTTTCACACTCATGTTGAGAGGAACACACTACTAGGCCATTATTGTGTCCTATATTTTATATATCTTTGTGCTTTTTTAGTATTTGCCAGGCCACTATATTATTGTTACCATTGGGGCCCATTACAGGCATGGATATGGCGTGCTTTTGTTTTTAAATGTTTTTAATTTTATAGTTTTTGGCTTCAATAAAAAGGAATATATGATACTTCCCTGGTGTCCTGGTCCAATCATATGCTCTTTCAATATACTTATTTAGAGGGGTAGCCTTTTCTTCTTCTTTGCAGTTTTCCAATTACAGCACCCTTTACAGCACAGCTGTCAAACACAAGGCCCGTGGGTTGAATCCATCCCCAACACCATTTTATGTGGCCCTCAAATGGCCTACATCTGCGTGATTGTATGCTGTAAAAGAAAGGAGAAAAGAAATTCATGCTGCATATTTTGGAGTTGGGAGGCTATTGCAGAGGTATGCACTTTTTTTTTTTACTTGTGCATATGTGTACCATTTTATCTTTTTTTCATACATTTTCTGGTAGAGTAACAATATATTTAAGTGACAATGCCCATCTTTATTTTTCCAGCTCCCAATTATGTGGATTTGGAACCTGTGAATGGCAGCAGAGAGCTGTGCAGCAGTGAAGCATGGAGGAAACCCGCATTTTCGGAGCAGGTAAATATTACACTGCACATTTTGTGCCAAGAAGGATGAGGGAAGGGCAAGGGTAAAAGGTGCTGACTTATAGGGAAATCCATAAAATACTTATATACATAAATATGGAGACACTGAGGACCCCCCCCCCCCCTCCAAGGTTTGTAATGAGAATAGGTTACATTTATAGCTACTTACCTATTTTCTAAAATAGTTAAAAGTCAAAGAAAAACACTCAATACCAAGAAAAATTACTTAACCCAAAAAAGAAAAAAAATCTTTCCTTCATGTCCCTCATTATTTTTTGCTTTTAACAGAGTGTTTGAATCGTAATTTTCTGGGTTCTATCATTTTTTTTAAAGCCCCCCACCATATCCATCTATATGCAATACTGAAAAGAAGCACCTACATTAGCATCTATTAATCTACTGCTTCAATCCCCCATTGATCTGTACCAGTGAGAATCATTCCTGATGATTCTTACTGGCCAGATCACAAAACCAATAGAAAGCCTTGGCAGCACATTCAAAATTGTCTTTTGCTGAAGCTCCCTTCAAGCAACACCTTATCATATCATTAAACTTACAGAGAAAATATCTCTTAATCTTCTGCTACAATTTCCTATTGGTTCATTATAGAAGAGAAGAAGAAGCCAACTTCTCTATTGGTTAATTATTAAGGAGGACGTCCCTGTACTAGTGTTGGGCGAACAGTGTTCACCACTGTTCGGGTTCTGCAGAACATCACCCTGTTCGGGTGATGTTCGAGTTCGGCCGAACACCTGATGGTGTTCGGCCACATGGCCGAACTAAGAGCGCATGGCCGAACGTTCCCCGAACGTTCAGCTAGCGCTGTGATTGGCCGAACGGGTCACGTGGTTCGGACCCGAACGCGCTCTGATTGGCCGAACTGTCACGTGGTTCGGGTAAATAAATACCCGAACCACGTCATATCTCCGCCATTTGTCTGTGGGTTTAGCTTTGGGTAGGCAGGCAGGGTAGTTCGCGCTCCAGCCACGCTAGCCAGGGTCCCCCCAGTCATTGTGTGTCGCTGCTGGGAACAGTAGTACACCGCTCGCTCAGCCACACTATATAGCATTGTGTTTACTGCCACTCTGTGTACCTCGCTCAGCCACACTATATAGCATTGTGTTTACTGCCACTTTGTGTCTACTAGGAACAGTAGTACACCGCTCGCTCAGCCACACTATATAGCATTGTGTTTACTGCCACTCTGTGTACCTCGCTCAGCCACACTATATAGCATTGTGTTTACTGCCACTCTGTGTCTGCTGGGAACAGTAGTACACCGCTCGCTCTGCCACACTATATAGCATTGTGTTTACTGCCACTCTGTGTACCTCGCTCAGCCACACTATATAACATTGTGTTTACTGCCACTCTGTGTCTGCTGGGAACAGTAGTACACCGCTCGCTCAGCCACACAATATAGCATTGTGTTTACTGCCACTCTGTGTACCTCGCTCAGCCACACTATATAGCATTGTGTTTACTGCCACTCTGTGTCTGCTGGGAACAGTAGTACACTGCTCGCTCAGCCACACTATATAGCATTGTGTTTACTGCCACTCTGTGTCTGCTGGGAACAGTAGTACACCGCTCGCTCAGCCACACTATATAGCATTGTGTTTACTGCCACTCTGTGTACCTCGCTCACCCAGCACTATATAGCATTGTGTTTACTGCCACTCTGTGTACCTCGCTCAGCCATACTATATAGCATTGTGTTTACTGCCACTCTGTGTCTGCTGGGAACAGTAGTACACCGCTCGCTCAGCCACACTATATAGCATTGTGTTTACTGCCACTCTGTGTACCTCGCTCACCCAGCACTATATAGCATTGTGTTTACTGCCACTCTGTGTCTGCTGGGAACAGTAGTACACCACTCGCTCAGCCACACTATATAGCATTGTGTTTACTGCCACTCTGTGTACCTCACTCAGCCACACTATATAGCATTGTGTTTACTGCCACTTTGTGTCTGCTGGGAACAGTAGTACACCGCTCGCTCAGCCACACTATATAGCATTGTGTTTACTGCCACTCTGTGTACCTCGCTCAGCCACACTATATAGCATTGTGTTTACTGCCACTCTGTGTCTGCTGGGAACAGTAGTACACCGCTCGCTCAGCCACACTATATAGCATTGTGTTTACTGCCACTCTGTGTACCTCGCTCAGCCACACTATATAGCATTCTGTTTACTGCCACTCTGTGTCTGCTGGGAACAGTAGTACACTGCTCGCTCACCCAGCACTATATAGCATTGTGTTTACTGCCACTCTGTGTACCTCGCTCAGCCACACTATATAGCATTGTGTTTACTGCCACTCTGTGTCTGCTGGGAACAGTAGTACACCGCTCGCTCAGCCACACTATATAGCATTGTGCTTACTGCCACTCTGTGTACCTCGCTCACCCAGCACTATATAGCATTGTGTTTACTGCCACTCTGTGTCTGCTGGGAACAGTAGTACACCACTCGCTCAGCCACACTATATAGCATTGTGATTACTGCCACTCTGTGTACCTCGCTCAGCCACACTATATAGCATTGTGTTTACTGCCACTTTGTGTCTGCTGGGAACAGTAGTACACCGCTCGCTCAGCCACACTATATAGCATTGTGTTTACTGCCACTCTGTGTACCTCGCTCAGCCACACTATATAGCATTGTGTTTACTGCCACTCTGTGTCTGCTGGGAACAGTAGTACACCGCTCGCTCAGCCACACTATATAGCATTGTGTTTACTGCCACTCTGTGTACCTCGCTCAACCACACTATATAACATTGTGTTTACTGCCACTCTGTGTCTGCTGGGAACAGTAGTACACCGCTCGCTCAGCCACACTATATAGCATTGTGTTTACTGCCACTCTGTGCACCTCGCTCAGCCACACTATATAGCATTGTGTTTACTGCCACTCTGTGTCTGCTGGGAACAGTAGTACACCGCTCGCTCAGCCACACTATATAGCATTGTGTTTACTGCCACTCTGTGTACCTCGCTCAGCCACACTATATAACATTGTGTTTACTGCCACTCTGTGTCTGCTGGGAACAGTAGTACACCGCTCGCTCAGCCACACTATATAGCATTGTGTTTACTGCCACTCTGTGTACACCGCTCACCCAGCACTATATAGCATTATTGTGTTTACTGCCACTCTGTGTCTGCTGGGAACAGTAGTACACCGCTCACCCGCCACTGTATAGCATTGTGCTCTGTGTCGCTGCTGGGAATAGTGGTACACCGCTCACCCACCACTGTATAGCATTGTGCTCTGTGTTGCTGCTGGGAATAGTGGTACACCGCTCACCCACCACTGTACTGCTGCCAGTCAGCGTGTACTTTAAGGATAAGTGAAATGAGGAAGAAATCCGGTGAAAGAGGGAGGGGCAAGGGAAGAGGTGTTTCCCCTGACGGTTCACGTACAGGCCACAGGGGAGCACCCAAGAAAACCCACTCAATACCACCCATGTTGTCCAGGACAACAACCCTCACAAATCCAAAAGAACAGGACCAGATAATTACTTGGATGACCTCTCAAGCGTCCAGCAGTGGGTTAAGCAGCACCAGCACATCACGCACGAGGTCCGAGTCCTCAGCCAGTTACAAGGAGCCAGTGGGCACAAAGCTGACACAACCGGCAGCGACACCACGCACACAACTGCCAGATAACCAGTCCGATGAATTATCTCAGGACACAATGGGGTATTCTCAGGAGCTATTCCCAGCCCAACAAACTTCCACCTTTGAAAGGTCAATGGAGGAACAGCCAGAAATGTTGTGCCCGGATTCACAACCATTAACTGTGGGAAATGCACCGCGCACTGAAATACAAGGCGAGTCCGAGGACTTTGAAACCCAAATCCCAGAGCAAGTTGGGCAGGAGGGGTTGCAATTGCAGGAGGTCGGCCGACAAGATCTGGAAGACGACGTTGGAGTGAGCTGCGCAGAGGTTGTTCTGGGGAGCTCTACTCCACGGCGGCGGCGGCCCCCCACAATGACATATGACGAGTTTGAGGAGATGGAAGAGGAGGGTATGGACAATGTGGACATAGACCCAGATTTTGTTTGTGAACGAGAACATCGCCGTCGTAGCAGCAGCACAGATGAGTCTGTTGAAGAACCCACTGCTGCACGAGTTCGCCTTGTGCCACAAGGTAGGCGGCGCGCAATTTCAGGCACCACAAGCGTGGAAGTTCAAGTGAGAGGCAAAAGAGGCGCAAACAGAAATCGCCAGCAAGGCAGGTGCTCCAAAGTCTGGGCTTTCTTTGAAGACGGCACTGACGATGGTACTATGGCGATTTGCAAGGTGTGCAAGACCCGCCTGAGCAGGGGGAAAAGTATTAACAACCTCTCCACCATCAGCATGAGCCGCCACATGCTATCCAAACATCCCACTCTGTGGGCAAACGCGGCAGGACAGGGTACCAGCAACACTGCCTCCCTTGGGGTCACCAGACTCACCACCAGACCCGCCTCAGCAGCAGCAGTAGCCCAGCCATTGCGTGGTTCACAACATTCACAAACATCAGACGATGCTGACACTGTCACTTTCCGGAGTAGTGCTCTTGAGGTCTCCCAGTGTTCATCAAACACAACAACCAACAGCCCTTCAGTGTGCAGCCCTACGGTTCAGTTGTCTGTCTCGGAGATGTTTGAGCGCAAGAGGAAATTGCCAGCAAATGACCCCCGGGCCGTGGCAGTAACAGCCAGCATAGCCAAGCTTCTGGCCTGCGAAATGCTGCCATATCGAGTGGTGGAGACAAACAGCTTCAAGGGCATGATGTCAGTGGCCATCCCACGTTACGTGGTTCCCAGCCGCTACCACTTTGCGCGCTCTGCAGTGCCTGAGTTGCATGAGCACGTGGTCAGCAAAATAACCTGAAGCTTGAAGAATGCCGTTGCCTGCAAGGTTCACCTCACCACTGACACCTGGACGAGTGCGTTCGGCCAGGGTCAATACATCTCCCTTACCGCGCACTGGGTGAACCTTGTGGAGCCTGGCAGCGATTCCTCACCTGCTACGGCGCGGGTGTTGCCCACGCCGCAAACAGCTGCACCGCCGTCCCTCCCACTGGATAACAACAGCAGCACCTACCTCTCTGACTCCTTCTCCTCCAACGCATCTCAAAGCTGTACCTCATCCAGAAACGCTAACCCAGCAGCAGTAGGATGGTGGAAGCAGTGCAGCACAGCTGTTGGCATGCGTCAGCAAGCGTTGCTGAAGCTGATCTGCCTTGGGGATAAGCAGCACACAGGGGAGGAAATTTGGAGGGGAATAAAGGAACAGACGGATTTGTGGCTGGCACCGCTGGACATGAAACCGGGCATGGTTGTGTGTGATAATGGGAGTAATCTCATTCGCGCTTTAAGGTTGGCTAAGCTGACACACATCCCTTGCCTGGCGCACGTGATGAACCTAGTAGTTCAGCGGTTCCTGAGGACATACCCAGGCGTGGCCGATCTTCTGTTGAAGGTGCGACGAGTGGCCAAACATTGTAGAAATTCCAGTACTGCTTCGGGGGCACTCGCCAAGATGCAGGAGCGCTTCAATCTCCCCCACCATCGCTTGCTGTGTGATGTCCCTACGCACTGGAATTCTACGCTGCACATGCTAGCCCGCTTTTGCGAGCAGAAAAGTGCAGTGGTCCAGTACATGACGGCGCAGTACCGAGGCGCATCCGGACAGCTGCCAAGCTTCTGTGGATCCGATTGGGCCAACATGTTGGACCTCTGCCAAGTCCTCCAAAATTTTGAGCAATCCACGTTGCTTGTGAGCAGTGACAACTCTTCAGTCAGCATTACCATACCACTGCTGTGTTTACTGAAGAGGTCAATGTTGAAAATCAAGGAAACAGCTGTCATGATGCATTTGGGGGAATCTGAAGGAGAAAACGATCAGCGTGATGGTACCAACATCAGGCCATCCGCCTCAGGAAACGCTGGCCCCAGCAGCTATGACGAAGAAGAGGAGGAGGAACAGCTGGAGTTGGAGTCGGAATTTCCTGCCACCACTGACGAGGGCCAGAGCGGTGCATGTTGGACTTCCACAATTCAGCGTGAATGGTCAGCAGAAGCAGACCAGGAAGAAGGTGACGACTATGATGCATCACAACAACTATCACAATGCTCACAAGAGGATGATGAGGATTCTGGCAGGACTCTGGCACACATGGCTCAATTCATACTAGACTGCATTGAACGCGACCCACGCATTGTGCGCATTCTGGACAACACCAATTACTGGGTTTATACCCTTCTGGATGCACGGTACAAACACAATGTTCCAAAACTGCTTGAAGAAAGAGTCAGACAGGTCAAAATGGAAGAATACCAGCAGGCCCTTGTGGAGACTTTAGAGAGGAGATTGACATCCTCCCCCTCCTCTAGCCAGTTGTACGCCGACAGACTGACTTCCGCAAACTCAGGACGACCAGGAGGGCAGCAAACAACACAAGCCGCAGCTAGTGCCCAAAAGGGAATGGTATCGGCAGTGTCCTTGGAGTGGGAAAATTTTCTGACACCCATGCAGCAGCAGCCCACAGAACAGCAAGCGTGCAGATCCACCTCCAACACCGATCGCCTGGAGAAGATGGTCAAGGACTACATGTCAGATGGCGTAGCTGTGTTGAACAATCCATCTGCACCCTTCAACTATTGGGTATCGAAGCTAGACACCTGGCACGAACTGGCAATGTACGCAATAGAGGTGCTGGCTTGCCCGGCAGCCAGCGTTATGTCGGAACGCTGTTTCAGTGCTGCCGGAGGCATCGTCACAGATCGGCGTATCCGCCTCTCCACAGAAAATGCAGACCATCTGACTCAAATTAAAATGAATCAATCCTGGATTGGAAACGACTATGCAACACTCCTGGACCCCAACCAAGTAACATGAACAATGACCATCTGTGATGGGTTAGCGTTGCCGGTCCCTGTTTATTGAACCTCTCATCTTTATTACATTTATGACTGCATGGCGGCAAAAAGCATTGCTATATCCGCACGCTTTTTGTCCTCATGCAAGGCCTGGGTTGCGTCTCAAAAAGCGTGGCCTTCTCCTCCTGCGCCTCCTCCTGTTCCATCACGTGTGCTGCTGCTGCTGCTGGGTTAGCGTTGCCGGTCCCTGTTTATTGAACCTCTCATCTTTATTACATTTATGACTGCATGGCGGCAAAAGCATTGCTATATCCGCACGCTATTTGTCCTCATGCAAGGCCTGGGATGTTGTGTCTCAAAAAGCGTGGCCTTCCCCTCCTGCGCCGCCTCCTGTTCCATCACGTGTGCTGCTGCTGCTGCTGCTGCTGGGTTAGCGTTGCCGGTCCCTGTTTATTGAACCTCTCATCTGTATTACATTTATGACTGCATGGCGGCAAAAAGCATTGCTATATCCGCACGCTTTTTGTCTTCATGCAAGCCCTGGGTTGCGTCTCAAAAAGCGTGGCCTTCTCCTCCTGCGCCTCCTCCTGTTCCATCACGTGTGCTGCTGCTGGGTTAGCGTTTTCAGTCCCTGTTTATTGAACCTCTCATCTGTATTACATTTATGACTGCATGGCGGCAAAAAGCATTGCTATATCCGCACGCTTTTTGTCCTCATGCAAGGCCTGGGTTGCGTCTCAAAAAGCGTGGCCTTCTCCTCCTGCGCCTAATCCTGTTCCATCACGTGTGCTGCTGCTGCTGCTGGCCTGGGTTAGCGTTTCCGGTCCGTGTTTATTGAACCTCTCATCTGTATTACATTTATGACTGCATGGCGGCAAAAAGCATTGCTATATCCGCATGCTATTTGTCCTCATGCAAGGCCTGGGATGTTGTGTCTCAAAAAGCGTGGCCTTCTACTCCTGCGCCTCCTCCTGTTCCATCACGTGTGCTGCTGCTGCTGCTGGCCTGGGTTAGCGTTTCCGGTCCCTGTTTATTGAACCTCTCATCTGTATTACATTTATGACTGCATGGCGGCAAAAAGCATTGCTATATCCGCACGCTTTTTGTCCTCATGCAAGCCCTGGGTTGCGTCTCAAAAAGCGTGGCCATCTCCTCCTGCGCCTCCTCCTGTTCCATCACGTGTGCTGCTGCTGGGTTAGCGTTTCCAGTCCCTGTTTATTGAACCTCTCATCTGTATTACATTTATGACTGCATGGCGGCAAAAATCATTGCTATATCCGCACGCTTTTTGTCCTCATGCAAGGCCTGGGTTGCGTCTCAAAAAGCGTGGCCTTCTCCTCCTGCGCCTCCTCCTGTTCCATCACGTGTGCTGCTGCTGCTGCTGGGTTAGCGTTGCCGGTCCCTGTTTATTGAACCTCTCATCTTTATTACATTTATGACTGCATGGCGGCAAAAAGCATTGCTATATCCGCACGCTATTTGTCCTCATGCAAGGCCTGGGATGTTGTGTCTCAAAAAGCGTGGCCTTCTCCTCCTGCGCCTCCTCCTGTTCCATCACGTGTGCTGCTGCTGGTGCTGGGTTAGCGTTACCGGTCCCTTTTCCTGGAACCTCTTCTCTGTATTACATTTATGACTGCATGGCGACAAAAAGCATGTTACCTGTGCAAAGAAACATGACATTTTCCACATTTAAAAGACAGTTTTTCCTTTGAAACTTTACAATCAATTTTCTCAAAAACTATAAGCTCTTTTTCAAATATTTTTGTTCCTCTTGTACCCACTCCCAAGGTGCACATACCCTGCAAATTTGGGGTATGTAGCATGTAAGGAAGCTTTACAAAGCACGAAAGTTCGGGTCCCCATTGACTTCCATTATGTTCGGAGTTCGGCGCGAACACCCGAACATCGCGGCGATGTTCGGCGAACGTTCGCGAACCCGAACATCTAGGTGTTCGCCCAACACTACCCTGTAGCAGCAAAAGTCTCCCTGAGGCCTATCTCCACAGGTGTGGAGATAGTTTATCCCACGTCTCACTTGCATTGGAAGCCAGGATAAGCTACCTGTTATTTATATAGGCAAGGGAGTTTATTAAGAGGAGATGGATTTCTGTCCCTCTCTTACAGTCTAGAATCATGTGGGCTGGCATTGTTCAGGTGGCAGAGAAGCACTGGAAGACTCTAATGTTCGGGCACTGGCAGGCTTCTGTCATCAGTGGCTTATTTTGCTGAGTGTGCAAGATGTGTTGGCCACAACACTGATTATATTAAAACGTAAACACCTCCTCAATTTGATTATGTAGACTTACGTTATTCCTGTCCTAAATGAGGATTTTCAGATGCCTCGTCCGATCATAGGGTATCAGCTGCTGCTGGACCACTGCTGCAGGCTTATTCACATTAGACCTTATCTTAGATTTATGTACCTCAGCATAAGGGACTAAATTCAATGTTTTGTATATTGCTTGCTTGTGCATTATTTGTTCTTCAATTTTAAAGTAATTCATGTTCAAATGATCATCATTAGTACCATTGATACAAATACCAGTAACAAACAAGAATCATCCAGTGCAGAGCAGTGAAGTGGATGAACTGGGTTGAAATATTCTAGTTACACTGGTCAAGTTTCCCTTGTTGATTCTTTTACTAAAGTCAATTTCAGACAACAATATAAACATCATGCATTAAAAGAAATGAAATTATATCCTATTGCTTTAATCGGTAGACACAACATTTATCTCTGTTGCTGTTCTTTATGTGTCAAGTTAGTGTGCTAGATCAGCTTACTCCTATGTATTAGTATTAAATTGGTACTGTATCTATGGAAAGTATTATGTATTACTGATTTTTAGATTAACAGCCTTTACATGAAAATTTAGCATAAAAAAAAGAAGGAAGAAAAGAAAAAAAGAGACGGAATGAAAGAAAGGAAGAAAGGGAAAAAAAGAAGAAGAAAAATAGTAAATAGTAAAAAAAAAAGACTAACAGCTCCTGACATTATGCCATACATTATTGTTGCTGTTGTTGTTATTATTATTATTATTATTCTGAATCCTATTTTATAGGGCTGGCCAAAGAAATATTCCATAGGCAAGTCAAGTGGAAAAACCAAACAAGGACAATAAGAATAAAAACACATTAGTACAGCACTTTTGCTATTTTAAAAACTCCTATATCGAAAATGAAAATGTATATACAAGCAAGCATATCATTTTGTCCAGTTTTATTCAATTAATTCAGTTGGAGTCCTATAGTTTTTGTTTTAATTGTCACCTTTCATAAGCAAAGCTAGCTTCTTAAATAAAACTTCACTTTTGTTGAGGAAAAAAAAAACAACTTTCACTCCAGGTCACTTTTTTCAGCCAATTGCAAAGAAAAAAAAATAGATGCTGATATGTTTATAGTGTGAAATATCACTCTTATTCCACATGTGCTCCCACAGCTGTTTTGGAACAGTTCAAAGAACGTCACAATTTGATTTTTTTTGTATTTGTAGATTAATAATGTCCTTTAGTGAGACAGGAAGCCAGCTGTGTGTAAGAAATAATCTTCCTTACAATTATAGATTTACCTCAAAATATGCTCAGTTCATCTGGTGGCTAAAAGTTTTGAGAAGGTGTATATAAATATTCATTCCTTTTCATAAAAGCTGCATTGCATGCTGTGTAAATTGGTCCTATGAGCATAACACATTGTTTTGCAATAGAGAATGTAACATACAGCTAAAACGTCTATTTTTAAGTAATCCACTTGCTGCAAGGTCTAGTCCTCCTTTTGCATCTCAGGCAGCCCAAAAAAAAAACCCCTCTTAAAGTGGACCTGAACGCAGAACTTCCTCTCGGCTCTAAAAGATAAGCAACAGCATAATAACCTTTAAAGGAAATATTTATTTGTTACAGGTGATACAAATCCTGCAATAAATCAGCTGTTTGTCTTCTTCCTGATTTCAAGGAAGCAGACATATTGTTAACATCCTGTGTTTACAAAACGAGATCTCTGCCCTGGCAGTTAGCTGACACAGCTGAGGGATCAAATTACAGTTGTGAAAAAATACATATATCTAGGCACATCGCCTCTAGTTAGGACATTAAATAAATTATTAAGGAAAGGGAGGTGCTGAAGGGGGTGTGGCTAGAAAACAGCAAAAATCTATTAACCCTTCGCACTCTCGCCTGCAAATGTTCAAACAAATGCATTCACAGATTCACTCATCCAGGCACAACTGTTATCCCTACAGCTAAGTTAAAAGCCGGGGTTTTAGTTCACAGAAGAATGCATTCTTATGCTTAGTCACCTATACTGCGCAGAAGTACCCAGGTAAACATAGGTGTCCTAACTCTGGCCCTGTAACATGCATAGTGTAGACATGCAAACACATTCATTGCATAAAACCTATCAATGGATTAGGAGCACACATCCTGACGTCCTCTCCTGGGACAGACAGTGCATCTTACCAATCGCACAAGGGAGCTAACGTTATGTGTCCATGTGCACCATGCACATACACCAGCATAAGCTGTGTGCATGCTGACAAACACATACAGGGGAAGGAGGGAGTGCACTGAATTAGACCCTAGCCACAGGGGTCAGTAACAAGAAAAAAATACATATATCCAGGCACATCGCCTCTTATTAAGGAAAGGGAGGTGCTGAAGGGGGTGTGGCTAGAAAACAGCAAAAATCTATTAACCCTTCGCACTCTCGCATGCAAATGTTCAAACAAATTACAGTTGTGATTAATCACAAATGAGGGGAAATTAGACGGGCTAAACTCTCTAAATACATAAAGGGTACATTTCTTTCTGTTTTCCTTCTGCCCTTTGCAAGAGTTCAGATCCAATTGAAACCTTTGCATACTTTGACAAGGAGCTACCATTGTCATTGAGGGTCAGGTAAAGCCATAACAAGATTTACATTCACATCCATGGCAGTAAGATAGCTAATGCATATATTTACCTAACTGATATACTTTTCAGTCTAATATTTCCATTAGAACAATGCAAGACAAAAAAAAAAACATAATTTTATGGTACTAGTATTTAATGATACTGGTATTAGTTTGTCAATGTTTTTTCTTAGAAAGTAAAATGCTAACCAAAAAAAAAAAAAAAATTGGTTAGACTCCAAGGTAGGAGTCAACATATAAAGGTGATTATAATACTGCACCAGACATATCTGTATTATGTGGGGATGTTTGAACTCTGTGAGAATCTCTCAATAGTAATTATTATGCCAAGAGCCCCATTGGTACAATTACAATAAACCCCTAATTAACATCCACGAGATTAGATTCCCCACATGTTAAATCTGTAGGAGCAAGGTTGAGTGAAGCATTTTAAACAGTTTCAAAACATTGTATTGTCTTCATTACAATCTTTATACTTCAGTAAAGATGGGTTTTGGATAAAATGCACTTAAAATAATCCAGCACTGTCACTAAATATAGGAGTGAGAAGGTAATTGCAGTGTCTTTGCGAGATGGCAACTCATGAAACCTTATTTTTATAAAGGTGACATTAGACACTAAACTTCACAAGACTGTACATTTGACTAATCCCTTATATAACATTTGTCCTTTCCAAAGTCAGTTTATAAAATGTATTTTTACACTTTTAGCTGCTAAAGCAATAGCACGCCTGAAACCTAATTTGGAATGAGTTCTAATAATCACAATTTTAGCATATGTTTTAGCTCACAGAATGATGGCTATTGCAGAATCATATCAAAGGATTTTAAAAATTGTAAATTATACAGAATACTGGCATTACTTTGCACAGTATGTTGGTCTAACAGGAATATAACTATTATTTTGTTGTTAGTAAAGACATCGCTATAACATGGCTGTCACAGTTGCCATTGGCATATAGACCTATATTCAATTCACTTTTTCTCTTAGTTTTCGCCTAGGTGATATTTTCATTCCTTATCAATAAAAGGCTTTTTAAAGCCTCCAGCAATCATGAAAAAAAAACACTTTTTGGTATTTTTTCAATGTTACAGTGTTGAAAAGTTATTTTAAACTAAAGATGAAAAATTATCTCCTAGGAGAAAACATTGGAGAAATAAAGAGAAATAAGGGCCATAATATAGTGTCTAAAGGTTATCTCCTATGACAGAGTTTCTCAAACCTTTCCTTGTGACTCCTCAATGGTGCATGCTTTGCAGGCAACCTCACCTATGCACCGTTGTTTTTAATTAGTGCCACAGCTAGGCAGATTCCATGTAGGTGAGACACTAATTACCCCACCTGTGCATAGTTGAGGTTGCCTGCAAAACTTGCACAGTTGGGGAGTCACGAGGACAGGTTTGAGAAACACTGTCCTGTGAGAATAAAACCCATTGTGAAGAAGTTTGTTTGGACTTCGATAATTTTGGACTACTTTTAAGGATGAAGCAACTTCAGAGTTTTTATTAGTTCTTCAGCTTCTTATAAAACTTTATAAATCCTGTTGTATGACAACATGATTTTGCTATTTTGAGCTCACACTTGGAAAACTCCAAAGTAGGTACTTTGCAGAATTAAAAGTTATGAGTTAGTCAGAAATGGGAGTGTTGGTTGTACTTCATTCTGAGCTTAAAGAGGAACTGTTGCGAAAATCTTAAAATTTAAAACACATACAAATAAGAAGTACATTTCTTCCAGAGTAAAATGAGCCATAAATTACTTTTCTCCTATGTTGCTGTCACTTACAGTAAGTAGTAGAAATCTGACTTTAACGGCAGATTTTGGACTAGCTTATCTTCTCATGGGGGGATTCTCAGGGTTTTCTTTATTTTTAAAAACACTTAGTGAATGGCAGTTGCTCCGTCCAACTGCCAAAATAGTGTGCAGTGAGCAGGGAGGCTGGCCACCATCTTTGTGTTAATCATTTTTAGGGAATGTCTTTTTAAAGAATAAAGGCCATGCTGAGAATCTCCCATGAAGAGATGGACTAGCCCAAAACCTGTCGGTAATGTCCGATTTCTACTACCAACTGCAAGTGACAGCAACATAGGAGAAAAGTAATTTTTGAATCATTTTACTCTGGAAGAAACATACTTCTTATTTGTATGTGTTTTAAATTTTAAGATTTTTGCGACAGTTCCTCTTTAAGTATTTTGTTCTGTCGTGAAGTCTTTAACACAGTAGTTATTTTCAAACAAATGTTTTAGGGTCTCTGATAGCCTCAGTAAAAACAGCCCACATCTCTTTTTTAATTAACTCTTCTTCCTAGAATATATTTTTTCATTTACAAAGTAATTTCTCAACTCCTGGCAACTGAAAAGTGCTATTAAAAAGTAGAAGAAATATAACTTATTGTGAGCATTTTACTGTTTGTTGGGGGCGTAAAACTACAATACGTTTTATTGATAAGATGAGAAAACATCTCCCGGGAGAAAACACAGGAGAAAAGCTAACTAAATAGAGGGACAGGGGCCATTTGCCATTCACTTTTTCACCTGAGTTTTCTCCTAGGAGATTTTTCATCTTCCATTTAAAATAACTTCCCAGCACATTTCAACAAAAAAAGTACCAAAAAGTGTAAAAGTAGTATAAAATTATTTTGAGGATTTTCTTGCTTTCTGGTGCCTTAACCACTTCAGCCTTCATTCGTTTTCACTTTATGCATCCGAGCAATGTTCACCTCCTATTCATTAGCCTATAACTTTATCACTACTTATCACAATGGTCTGATCTATATCTTGTTTTTTCCACCACCAATTAGGCTTTCTTTGGGGGGTACATTTTGGTAAGAGCCACTTTACTGTAAATGCATTTTACCAGGAAGAATAAGAAAAAAACTGAAAAAAATCATTATTTCTTAGTTTTTGGCCATTATAGTTTTAAAATAATACATGCCTCCATCATTAAAACCCACGTATTGTATTTGCCCATTTGTTCCAGTTATTAGACCGTTTAAATTATGTCCCTATCACAATGTATGGCGACAATATTTTATTTGGAAATAAAAGTGCATTTTTTCCATTTTGTATCCATCACTTTTTACAAGCTTATAATCGGTTCAGCGCAGCGGTCCGAAAATCTCATGCATCCGAGCAACGTTCACCTCCCATTCATTCGCCTATAACTTTATTGCTACTTATCACAATGAATTGATCTATATCTTGTTTTTTCCGCCACCAATTAGGCTTTCTTTGGGGGGTACATTTTGCTAAGAGCCACTTTACTGTAAATGCATTTTAACAGGAAGAATAAGGAAAAAACGGAAAAAAATCATTATTTCTCAGTTTTTGGCCATTATAGTTTGAAATTAATATATGCTACCGTAATTAAAACGCATGTATTTTATTTGCCCATATGTCCCGGTTCTTACACCATTTAAAAGATGTCCCTATCACAATTTATGGTGCCGATATTTCATTTAGAAATAGAGGTGCATTTTTTCAATTTGCGTCCATCCCTATTTATAAGCTTATAATTTTAAATAATATAATAACATATTCTCTTGACATGCATAATTAAAAAGTTCAGACCCTTGGGTAACTATTTGTTGTTTTTTTTTTTTTTTTAATTGTATTTTTTTTTAAATAAAAAAAGTGTATGTGGGTAATTTTTGGTGTGGGAGGGAAACTGCTAATTTTAAATGTAAAATTATATATTTTTTAATCAAAAATGTATGTGGGTGCAGTTTACTATTTGGCCACAAGATGGCCACAGTGAAAAAAGTCCTGGATGCGAACGATCTCGCATCCAGGAACTAAAATGCTGGGCAAAAGTTTCCTGGGGGCAGAAATACCGCGCTCTCTGGAGAGAAAGCGTCGGTATTTCTGCGGGGAAGATAGATCGGTGAATGGGAATTATATTCCCATTCACTGATCGGGGGGCTAGCGGCGGGCGCGCGCCCGATCGCGCGCACCACGCAGGGAAAACAGCAGTGCCTATCTGGACGAGGAAACTCGTCCAGATAGGCCGAACTGGTTAATTAAAAAAAAAATAGAAATATTTCATCTTTACATTGATATTTAAAAAGTTTAGACCCTTAGGTAAATATTTAAGTGTTTTTTTATTATTGTAAATTTTTTTTGTTTTTTTTTTATTAAACATTTTATGTGGGCATTTTTGGGAGGGTGGGATGTAAATAGTATTTTTTTAATGTAAATATATGTGTATTTTTTTTTTATTTTTTAGATTTAGATGTAGTTTTACTTTTTGGCCACAAGAGGGCAGCCATGAGTTTGTTTACATGACGTCACTCTAACATGGACGCTTAGAGGGACGTAGGGGGACGCAAGAGTCAGAAAAAGCGAGGCTTCCGAGAGAAGCGGTTGCTTTTTCTGCAGGGGAGAGGAATCAATCAACGGGCACCATGTCCCGATTGATTGATTCCTAGGCTAACGATCCATGTCCGGGAGCGCATGTGCAGGAGAAAACTCAGGTGAAAAAGTGAATTGCATATGGGCCCACATCTCTAAAGATTGTATAAGAGAGATTCTGCAATAATTTATGGTGCCAAAGTAGAATAGAGAAAAAAATTAATCAATCCATATAATGCAATGGTACACAACACAAAGCATTTTGTTTTAAAATGATTACAATTCAAATATTCAATTTAATTTGCAGTCAGCTAAGATTTACTAAAATTGGCAGCAAGTTCACATTTTTTTAAGAATATTTGTATTAGTTTTTTGTATAGAAAAACACTCAACAAAACATTGAAAAAACAACAACAAATAAGCTGAAAACAACAGTGCTGCAGTAATATTCACACTCAATACAGCAGCCTGACAATACAGCATGATACACTACAGGTGAACTAGTAGAAACACACGAGGTATAGAGTAAACAGAGGTGTCAAAAGGATAAAATATACTACAATTCTTAAAATTACTATGGAGGCAGTGGTGGACTTACCTCCCAAAAGCAGACACAAAAACTGTCAATTTCAAAACTTGTTTTGGAGTATGTTAATAAATCTGTGACTGTTTTGGAATTGGAATTGGAGGGGTGACCTATCTTTTCTTCAAATCTACAGAGAGCGACTTCTTAATCCTGAGTGGGGACAGGTCTAATCTCCCCACCTGCATTTACAGTGGTTACCTTGGAGGTAACCCTGGTTTGTGAGTATATTTTCTACTTGCTTTCATAAATCCCTTTACCAGAACATACTACACTATATTGGGCTCTTGGTGTACCTTTCTATATAGTAGAAACACACTGTCATAGAAATGCAGTGTGACCAAATGTAGCCTAATGTAGCTGCATCGATCCCCCCACCCCCCGAGGTCCACTTCATGTAGCCTTTGGTAACTACAGTGTTAGAAGTAAATCACTTCATTTCACTCCCATACTTTCTCAAAATGTTTTATGACATGTACACTTTTTATTTATACATTTTAACCAAGTTACTGTGGACATAGAATATCCAGTCTCTTTTCAGAAAGCGTGTGTCATGGATGACCCGTGAAAAAACGCAATCGCAATTGATTTTCTGCACCGATTGTGATTAACGGTACAATCCCAATTGTATGTGTGGTTATAGCAAAATGCAAATCACTTGAGGTTGCTTGTTGCTGGTATCTGTGTCTTTGAAATCTGTCCACTCTAGCAGATAGCAGATTCTATTCAGTTGGATGCAACTGTTGCTGGGGATCACAAAGTTTTCTTTAATTAACAAGAATAAAGGGTTTCCCTTTACAGGCAGATCCCAGCTAGGTGTGATATTTCTAAGCTGAAAAGAAAGCCATTTGCTGCTACAGAGCAAAAGTGAGCTTTACCTCAGCAGGTGACCAGGCCGCCTGGCACCAGCCTTAGCATGACTCTCTAGGTGAGCCACACATATTGGAAATATACCCAGTCATTTTTGGTAAGATTGTAGCAGAATGCCACTGACTACCCCTACGGTAATAACACATTCAAGCGCAGATGAAGTTGCGCACATTTAAGATATCATGTTCATAGCTCTTTCCAAAGCCGAGATATTAACTTTCGTGCAACTAATTGGGCTAGACGATTGGTCCTTGGTCTCTGTATTAATTCCCATTCATCCATTGTGTATAAATCTGTTATCAGCACAAATATGGTATTCGTTGTTTTTGCATTACAGGGTTCTACAATTTAAACCTAAAATCTCCCTCCAAGGAGATGGACTGTGATTGGTCCGTAAACCGGAGGGGGCAGGTTTTGTCCCACCCTAAAATTAGCTTCACTAAAAACAAGGTGCATGCAGGAAGCAGCAGTTCTCCCATTTTCCATCTGACCGCAACCAGCTGAAGGACGTTGACGCTCTTTTCCCTGTTTCCTTCCATCTGGAAAAAGGACTTTAACTTGCTTCCACAAATGGACATATTTCTTCTAACTTTAAGTATCCATTTTCATTAGTTTTTTCCCCTATTATTTTACACTGAGTTGTCATTGTCTAATTGTTACTTTTAATGATTTTCTGTTTATATTAATTATTTATATTGCATTTATAAATGAACGACTTTAAGTCATTTATTTGTCTCGGCTACTAAACCTGCTTTCCAACCAACCAGAAAGAATCCTAGCTTTCTGAAGATACTCTTGTTCGTTATAGCCAGAATAGTGTGTTCTAACCGTTTTATTCGTAGGTCTTAGAATCAGTGAAAATAGATCCTCTGTCCTCTACAGAGGTGGTTGCAGCTTTGTACCCTGAAACAGTGTGTAGTTTGTGTTTCTGTAGCTCGCAAGCTCCCTTCTAGCCTGTCTGCTGCCCAATTCCAGTGGTTTTAGCTCATCGATTGCGTCCACCAGGTTGGACAGTCTGTGGGCTGAAGTACATTGAAAGGCATTGAGAGGTCCGGCCACTAGGGGGCCTGTGATAGCGTGTACTCTGGTTCCATTTTAAAATAATTATTGTCTGGGCATAGGTCACTACTGACCTGAAGGCCACCATCTTGGGAGTGGTGAGCACATCATCATCCAGGTGGCCGAACAATAGGGCTACAGGGGTTAAAGGAATAGTAAATACAAATATTTTTGTAGCTCAGTCTGAACCAGGGACCAGGAACATTGTACCACTGGACATTGCCAGACCACATGAATAAAGTGTAGGCTGGGTCGAGAGCACCTATTATGCAGGCCAGTGGCACTAGGATCCATTTTCTTGTAGCTTGGATGGGGAGATATAACTCCTGTGTAGAAATTATCAGGGAGGTCAACCTGTCACGAGCCATGACAAGTTCACATTTTAGTTCCTTAAAAGCATGATGGTATCCTACAGTTTGGTGTACATAATACCTCCATTGATGTACAGCGTCCTCTTTTGAATCCCAATCTTTTTGGCTAAGACATTCATCATACAAATTGTAAGCTTGCAAGGGCAAGGCCTTCTCATCTATTGTTTCTTAAAACAGTTTTTTGTATTGTATAATGTTTTACATTGTCATACTTATGTTGTACTCCCTTTGTCTTTTGTATCTTGTCTTAAAATTATGTTTTACAGCAGTATGGAAGATGGCAGCGCTGTATAAACAGAGAAGGACAGAGCACTAGCGATATATCTAATTCACATGTGTCGAACTCCAGGCCTGCAGGGCCAGATCCATGCCAGTGTTTAGGATGGACTGAGAAAGAAAGTAATGTGTTCTACCTGATGGACCACACCTTTTCTGATTCAGACCCATCAATTCATTTGAGCTGTATCAAAAATGTGTGAGGATCTCGGCCCTCGTAGGACCGGATTGACATACCTGATGTAATTGAAATATAAATCAAACACTGGGCTGCCACTGTAAGGATGTACTCAGGTGGTGCGCTTCAAAATCAAATATATTGCAAGGAAAAAGTTCATGTAATAGCGCACTAACATAAAGAGTCCCTTGTGATAAAAAGTATATAAGTTCAAACAGTGCCTTTAAACATCACCTCTCCGCTGCAACGTCACATAGATCTTCTAATGCAATTAACCTCAAGGAATAAAACTAAAAAAAATCCAGGATTAAGCCAGACGGCCCACAATCGGGTCTTTAAAAAACTCTGAGTGATTCATATAGTCCTTTTTATGTGGGCGTGCACTTTTAATATTATTAAATGAGTGGTATGGTTTTACACTATAGAGGCTTTGAATTGTATTCCTTGAGGTCAATTGCATTAGAAGACCTGTGTGATGTTGCAGTGGAGAGGTGATGTTTGTGACAGGCAGGAGGTGGCAATGATAACCCTAGAAGTGCTGTTGGACCCAGTCTTGCTGAGGGTCTATATTAAGGGTTAGTGCGCCATCTTAAAGTGCCCCATCTTAACCATTTCGCAATTGCCTAACGCCAATGGGTGGCTGCAGAATGGCTCCCCCAGGACTAGCTAAAACGATTGGCGTCTGGTCCTGGAAGCGGGGTTCAGCAGGGAATGCGTGCACGCATGCGTGTGCGTTCCCTGATAATGCGCAGAGCGGGGATCGGTGAACAGCCTGTCAGTCGCTGTTTAATCATCCCAAACAGCCCTTCTGAGGGCTGCTTCATCCTTCTGCTGTATCCTTTTTTTTTCCGTGTGTATGTGCGCGACACTCCACAACCCACACACACCAACCATTGTGCCCAGTGCCCACTACAAGCACAATGGTGCTCCAGGACCTGTGTTATTATCACTGTATTGTGTTTGAACTGTTGCAGCATTTCTCACTGTCTGTCTGATAGTGCACAGACAGAGCACGCTGGCATTGAGCCACACAAGTGCCCACTTACATTGATATTGAATTGTGTGCCACATAAACTAAAAAAAAGGGTGCCAGTTCACGCATATCAGCCACCACCACTCTCCCTTCTCATTCTTTGTTCTTTGGACACAATGATAAAGTTTCAGGTAGCCTGCATTTCATTGCTTGTAAGCCTCCACTGCGTGGCTCTGCAGTGGAATTGGTGGCACCACCACCAGGAATGGCAGGCAGGCCTGCTGACAGCCTGGCTGACACCTGCTGTCTTAACATTTCAGGAAAAAAAAAACCACTGTAGAATTTTATAAGTAAGTCTTTTTCAATTTTCAATGTGTCAAAAACACTAATATGTTATATATGAATGTATTTTTCAATTTTTCAAATATAACTTTGTCAAACAAGGTAAACTAAAACAAAGGAGGGTGCCAGTTTATGCATCCCACCCACCACCCTCCCTTCTTATTCTTCGTTCTTCAGACACCATGATGGTCTTTCAGGTAGCCTGCATTTCATTGCTTCCAAGCCTCCAATGCGTGGCTCTGCAGTGGAATTGGTGGCACTACCACCACGAATGGCAGGCAGGCCTGCTGCCAGCCTGCCACCCACTGAAAACCAATGGCAACTGGCGGCAAGCCTCCACTGTGTGACTCTGCACTGGTGTTGGGTGACACCACCACATCACCCCCACCATGAATGGCGGGCAGGCCTGCTGCCAGCCTGACACCTGCTGACTTTTTTGACACATCATTGAAATTATATAAATACTAGTCACCTTAACCCGTTTAAAAATGTGCTAGGTCTGTCATTACTTCGTCATTATTTTGCAGCACGCATGCGGTAAACGCGGCGTTTGGTCTGTCAGTGCGAAGCAGGCATAACCCTTACATTACCACTCGGGACATGTTAAAGCACCCATTTTCCTCAAATGTGGGAATGTACTGCGATTTCTGACCTTTAGGGAATAAAACCTGACTCTGCGTCAACTCCGTAATTTTGGTGGGACTTTTGGCATGGATCCCCCTTCGCCATGCCCCTGTCCAGGTGTTAGAGCCTTTGAAACTAGTTTTACATCACTTTTGGGTCCAGAAACAGTCTTCGTGGTTTGTGAAATTTGCCTGCCCGTTGAAGTCTATCCGCTTCATCTAATCCACTTAACTTTTCCGCATATTCAGATTCTACGTTTGCGAACCCAAAAATCTTATGTTCGCGACATCTCTAATGATGAGATGGACTAGTCTCAAATCTGTCAGATCTGTCAGCTTTTAACTATTTACTGTAAGGGAGAGCAACATAGGAAAAAAGTAATTTATAATGCTTTTATAGTGAAATTTACTATTGGCAAAATTTACATTTTATAAGTATGTATGTCAAATTTTAAAAATTTTCCCAAAAGTGGTCCTTTAATTTGAAGCAAAGGAAACCTAAAAGTGTAATCTGAGTATATCGTTCTATGTTATGTATTCAGTATGACTACAGTGCCACCAGATGCAGATACACCAAGCATATGTTAGCACTGCCTTTTTGTTTTTTTATTTTAATATCCAATAAATGACAGTTAATCTTACTGTAAGGTGAAGCACGGGAGGAAAATCCTAATTCTAAGCTCTGTTGCCGCAACAGATGGTCTTTGTCTGAAATGGGGAGGCCTGGAAGATACAGTTTCTTATTACATTTATGAAAGTTGCTGAATGCTGATATAGATATGCAGTAATATGCCCCCAGAAAAGAAACAATAAGCATTCTCTCCGGGCCTCAGGGTTGGGTTTCAGTTAGGGACAGATGGTTTGTTAGACAGTCTGATAAAGAAATGAAATACTATTCATTTGTTTGGGGAAACTTGAATGGTCATTAGGAACATAAATATGATTGTGTGAATTTCATTACCGAAAACAGGGAAGCGATATCACAGAGCAAATGGCTTTTACTATGGAGCTTGCTGCGGTAATGTATCTCTATCATGTTCAGTTTTTTTCTTAGTAAGAGTTAGCTGATGCGATTCTATAACACAAAACTTGGGATGGACACAAATTGCAGTTCACAGAATTAAAATAAAATTCTACCCTAATTTATAAAAATGTTGTACCACAGGCGTAACAATTGCCCATGCAACCCCCACTATCACAGGTGGGGGGCTAGCCGCTAGCTGCTTGGGGGGCTCAGTCCCGAGGGTATGCAGAGTGGCAGAGGAGCCTTATACATTAAAGAAAACCTGTATTAAAAAAATCCCCTGTGGGGGGACTTACCTGGGGAGGGGGAAGCCTTAGGGTCCCAATGAGGCTTCCTCCATCCTTGTAGCTATAGGCAGTCCAGCGCTGGCTCCCCTGAAGCATCCCGCCATTTCCCCCCGACAAGCCTAACAAGCGCTGATTTATTTAGCTTTCCGGGATCCAGCGCAGGCGCAGTAGCGACTCTTCCTTCGGGTAAGGCGGAAATAGCAGAACTCAATCGTATCCGCTCTACTGCACAGGCGCAAAAGGACTCGCATCTGTGCAGTAGAGCAGATTAGTTCTGCCTTAACCTGAAGGGAGATCCGCTAGTACGCCTGCGCTGGATCTCAGAAGGTAAATATTTACATCACTGCACTTTGGGGGGCTGCAGCTGGACAACAGAGGACAGAGAAGAACGGGGGAAGCCTCGTTAGGATCCAGAGGCTTCCCCCTCACAAGGTAAGTACCCCCCAGGGGACTTTTTCTTGTTACAGGTTTTCTTTAACTGCTCCCGGCGGCGTTACAGATCCTCTTCACCTCCCTTCAGCATACAAGCTGCGTGCAGCCAGCGAATCACTATGCAGCTTCTGTCTCTGTCACATGACATGGGACCAATAAAAAATGGAGATTAGAGAGGGCCCTGCCGACAGATCTCTCCAGGGGAGCCCAGAATTTTGTAGTTATGCCCCTGAAAATAACCCTTCCGTTGGTATTTTCAGCTAAATTTCCAAGATGAAGTTGAGATTGCACTTTGTTGCAACTAAATTTAATCAGTGTTATTGTTTGGAGTAGACACTGCCTAGAAATTGCCATTTTCTTTTATTTGTTGCACAAAGTGTGGAGCATGAACGTTTTCTTTAAAGGACCACTATCGCAAAAAAAAGTAGGCAGTTAAAATCTGAGAGAACCTAAGGTTTTGGGCCAGTCCTTCTCCTCATGGGGGATTCTCAGTTTTTTCTTTTTTTTAACGGCATTTCCTGAACAGCAGTTGCAAAGTCTAACTGACAAAATAGTGTGCAAGTGAGTAGGGAGGCCGGCTGGTTTTTTACTATTTTGGCAGTTAAACTGCTTTTCAGGACATTTTCTGCTAGGAAAGTGTTTTATAGTTGTAATTTCTTATCAGTGAGGGTCACACTGTAGTCTGACCCAGTCCTGTCTCAAACAGGAACTGCCACCTACATACCTGATGTTTAACTCTTTCAGGCAGAGAAAGAAAAAAAGTAACACAGCTTAGTTATTTGTGTGCTTGGCACTGTACATACACATGTCTATCTTATCATGTCACATGTCACCTCGGGTATCCTTTAAAGAGAACCTGAACTGAAAATTAAAAGTCAAAATAAACATAAATACATCATACTTACCTCCTGTGTAGTTTACTCAACAATCTCTTTCTCCTCTCCCGCATCCCATTTGTGCACTGTGATCAGGGCCGGATTACCGACCAGGCAACAAAAGCAGTCGCTTGGGGCCCCATTCAGAGTCAAAGGGGCCCCATTAGCACATAAACCAGCCCTTGCCATCCTGTCAGCGGTGGCTGGATGGTATAATGGTTAAAGGGACTCTGAGCAGTGCAGTAACTATGGAAAGATGCATATCATTTTAAATCTCTCTTTCTCCTCTTTCCAATGATATCTAAACGGCTGCTCTATGCCTTTTAGTTTTCGATATTTTCGCGATTGAAATCGCGGCCACAGGACGACTTTTCTCCAAAGTCAGCGGTGGCTGGATGGTATAATGGTTAAAGGGACTCTGAGCAGTGCAGTAGCTATGGAAAGATTCATATCATTTTAAAGCTCTCTTTCTCCTCTTTCCAATGATATATAAACAGCTGCTCTATGCCTTTTAGTTTTCGATATTTTCGCGATTGAAATCACGGCCACAGGACGACTTTTCTCCAAAGTCAGCGGTGGCTGGATGGTATAATGGTTAAAAGGACTCTGAGCAGTGCAGTAACTATGGAAAGATTCATATCATTTTGAAGCTCTCTTTCTCCTCTTTCCAATGATATATAAACAGCTGCTCTATGCCTTTTAGTTTTCGATATTTTCGCGATCGAAATCGCGGCCACAGGACGACTTTTCTCCAAAGTCAGCGGTGGCTGGATGGTATAATGGTTAAAGGGACTCTGAGCAGTGCAGTAACTATGGAAAGATGCATATCATTTTAAAAGCTCTTTTTCTCCTCTTTCCAATGAAATATAAACAGCTGCTCTATGCCTTTTAGTTTTTGATATTTTCACAATCGAAATCACGGCCACAGGACGACTTTTCTCCAAAGTTGGCAGCTCGATTCAGCACAATGCAATGAAATATAAGGAACCCAGGGGGATATAATTACAAACCTCATGCTGGTAGGTGTGAGGATGTAATGAATTAGTTGTGGGTATGCTTAAAGGCATATCCACAGGCACTGCTTGGAGTCCCTTTAAGGGCTCTGCCGCTGACACAGGAGACCAGGGTTCGAATCTCAGCTCTGCCTGTTCAGTAAGCCAGCACCTATTCAGTAGGAGACCATAGGCAAGTCTCTCTAACACTGCTACTGCCTATAGGGCGCGTCCTAGTGGCTGCAGCTCTGGCGCTTTGAGTCCACAAGGAGAAAAGCGCGATATAAATGTTATTTGTCTTGTCTTGTCAAATGATGCCGTGCGCTGCTGATTGTCTTCAGAGCCAGGCTCTCCTCCTAGGTCCCCCTCCTGCTACTGTGTGCTCTGCCGCTGCCCACTCCACCCTCCCTTCCCACAGAGAACCACAGCTGCAGCAAGAATGATAGCAGCAGATGGCAAACGCTCACTCACCTATCCATGATCCAAGCAATAGAGATCCCGTCTTCTGAAACCCATCTGTCTCTTCTACAGTGCAGCCGCTCGCTCTGAACTTCCTGATTCTCAGATCAGACATGAAGTAGGAAGTAGTAATAGTAGTAGTAGTAACAGAGCGGCAGTACTCTAGAGGAGACACATGGGCTCCGGATGACGGGACCTCTATTGCTTGGATCGCAATAGGTGAATGTGATTCATCTGGTGCTGTCATTCTCCCCCACTGCGGCTGCCTTCTCTGCTGGACTATCGTATTCACTGGGATGGAGGCTGCATGGTGGCTGTCTAGTTTGGGAGGAAATTGGTTGTTCGGTGGTGGGGGTGGTTATGTAATTCTGTCTGGGGAACGGCTTCCGGTTTGGCGGTGTCCAGAGCTTTCTGCTATTGCCAGGCTGGAGATGCAGGGGGAAAGTGCTGCTGCTGTGATATCTGGCGCCCTCTTCACAGGGGTGCTCCAGCTCCTGAGTGCAAATGTCCCAGCCATTCATCTCTCACTCTGCATTTTGCCGCTGCTATTCCCTGCATTGTGCACCAACAGAGGAAAGCGTGCTGTTGCCCATAGCAACCAGTAGCTCGGCTGCCCGGTGTGTGCGACATATTGCTGTGCAGCTGCATCTTCTGATTCTATTACGACATGATGGGGGGCCCAAATCAGTTACTTTGCTTAGGGCCCCATTTAGCCTTAATCCGGCTCTGACTGTGATCAATTGAATTCGCTGTCCTCCATTTTGAAAATGGCCATTACCGAAACAGCTTCCTGGTCAGCACACTGTTAACTGTAATATCACCCACTTGAGCCATAGGGAAACATGGACATTACCTTGCACATTCAGTTGTAACTAACAGCTGCTGATATATAACTGACAGCAACTGGTATATTTCAGTTCTGACAAAATATTGTCAGAACTGGAAGGGATCACTGTAAGAAGAAAATGGTGAGCTTCTGAGAGGAACTGACAGCGAAGTAAGTATGCAATATTCATTTGCAGCTACATCATGTGTTTAAATAATTTTACTCAGTTCAGGTTCCCTTTAAGCAATGAAGAAAATCATCTCCTATCCAGTTCCTTGTAAGTACTCTGTGAATTGTGCAGGTTTACAGATTAATTGCTACACATCTGTCTTACTTCTCAATATTGTGTGTTAGGTTATCGTATGGGTTTTCCTCACTGTAGAATTTAAGTATTATATGCTTGAATGCATAGGCCTCAGTTACTTTAACTGAGGTAAGTTAAAAGACTTGACTTGCAGAGTATTCCTTTAAAGAGGATTTCTAGAAGCACTGAAGAACAGTGTGATTCGGAACTCCCAAGGCTGTATCAGAAATATCCAGTGCAGAGGCCAGACCAGCTGGCGACGAACAACATAAACATGAGCCATTGTTATGAAAATATTCTCACAAGAACATTAAACAATGGCCTCCTCAGAACAAGATGACAGTTCAGTGGAAAATGGAATTGTCAGGGCATGCGCAGTAAAGACTGTGCTTTTTATGATATCACGGGGTCTTATCAGCCAATAGCAGGCAATGAGTTATTGATCCGTCCCTGCTCAGATGATGTCGCATTTAACTCTTCAGAGATTAGTATAAGAAGAGCTAACGTTGCTCCCAGGGGGCTACTTCTGCTGCTTTTGACTTCTGGCTGAGGACTTCCACCCTCTACTCTTTTTGTAATGTACTGTCATCTTATCTAACTGTATACTGTATATAGGCCTAAGTGCAACATATCATAGATGTAACATAAGAGAAATCCTGGTTGCCATGCAATGGGACCAAGAGCTTTAACGCAAAGAGGACTTACTACAGAACAATTGCTTCGCTGTGTAGAGATAAGCATCTGTATATCTGTATATCTGTTTATTGAATAAACTACAGAAACTTTGAGGACATCTAAGAAGTTCTATCTCCTATGCTGTTGCTGCGATGAGAGTCAAGTTATCACACTTCCTGTGATATGGTGCCGAACGAAGGTGTAGTGTTGTTGCCTATAGCAACCAACGTATAGAGTCTTACACTAACTTGCCATTAAACTTAAAGAGGAACTCCAGTGACAACAATGTAGTAAAAAAAAAGTGCTTCATTTTTACAATAATTATGTATAAATGATTTAGTCAGTGTTTGCCCATTGTAAAATCTTTTAAATCCCTGATTTACATTCTGGAATTTATTACATGGTGACATTTTTACTGTTGGCAGGTGATGTAGCTGCTGCATTAGCAGTTGGAAACAGCTGTAAACAGCTATTTCCCACAATGCAGCAAGGTTCACAGACAGCAAACTGCCAAGAGTACATACTTTTCTTGTTTCTTGTGGGAGGGGTTTCACCACAATATCAGCCATACAGCACCCCCTGATGGTCTGTTTGTGAAAAGGAATAGATTTCTCATGTAAAAGGGGGTATCAGCTACTGATTGGGATAAAGTTCAATTCTTGGTCGGGGTTTCTCTTTAAGATCCCTTTTCCTCTATACCGTGTAGATCCACATGGTCTGTTAACCGCCCATTACAGCTGTTTCCAACTGCCAAAAAAGCAGCATCTCCTTCCACAGACATCACCTGGCAGCAGTAAAGATGTCACAATGTGATAAATGTCAGAATATAAATCGTGGAGAGGAAAGATTTTACAATGGGAAAACATTGACTAAATCATTTATGAATAATTATTGGAAAAATGTCACTGGATTTCCTCTTTAAGGTGTCCATTATTGATACAATTCCACGGACAATTGATCATCGGATTTGATTGTTATGATCGGAAATGATTGGTCAGGCCCACTTACAGAAGGAATATTGCTAACCAATTTGATCACATTCATGGATTTAATCTGTTTTTCGGATTGATCCCATCAATCTGATCAGATTGATTACCATTTGTATGGACAACACATGTGTTTCCTGATCAACTATATAGTAAACCCATAGCAGAAATACATTAAACATGCCCCCCAAAACGTAATCTCTCCTAAATTGTTCAAGGATGGCTAATGACATGCAAATAATTTCATTTTGATGCAAATTCTTATAAACATTTATTACAAATGTGTGCAATTTAAAAATGAACCAATTGGACGCCTCAGCAGCAGCACTTGATTGGTCCATTTTGAAGTGGTCTACACTTTCATGAAATTATCATAAAAAATTGCATGAACTCAAGATTAGTTTTAGAGGTAGATAGAGGTGTTTGTGTGAGAAAAATGTTAGATAAAGTGAAAATAGAATATTATTCAAATTAATTATATTCTATTATTGTAATTATCCAGTACACGACAGAAGACTATGGGCAGCATTGCTAATATTCAAATAGCAACTTTTTGATATAGGTGACTTCACCTTATCTTCAAAACTACAGCAATTACTCTCCTCAATTCGGTTAAAATAAGAGATGAATCAACACAATGGTAAACATGCTCATCAGGGCTGCTCATCCGGATTCCAGATATCCGGGCAACCCGGATATCCAAACTTTTTTCAGCTATCCGACCGGATTCGGATTCCAGATAGTTGGGCCCAAATCCAGATAGCTATCTGCGGATATTTGGGCGCATAACCCGAATATCCGCGGATATTGCGGATATCCGGATTCGAAATACTGTAACTAAGGAGCTGGCGTCCTGGAGCTCCCACCAGAAGCCCTAGCAACCAATCACAGAGGGGAACCCTGGCCAGCCCCACCTGACCTCATTGAGCCAATCCGAGGGCTCCCAGCCTAAACCCTGGCACCCAATCACAGAAAGGAACACTGGCCCACCCCCCTGTATAATAAGGAGGGCTGCCATGATGAGACAGATCGTTCGAGCTTGCTGCATGCTCACTGAGAGACATTCTCCAGTGCTGATGGCAGGGCTGCCTGTACACAGTTATAAACCTAAAGCTGTTCAGTGATTAACCCCTTCACTATCACTACACTATAGTTAAATCGTTAACTAGCTTGATTTCATTGTGTGATAGATAGTCAGAGTGTGAGCTCCAGTGCGGCTGCAGCTGCTATGTGTCTGTGTGTGTCCTGTGCACAGACCAGGCCAGCTGCTGCCTGCTGGCCAGCTATTAGCCTTAGCTAGCTACAGTTTAGGTTAGGTTAGGGATTAGAGAATAGCATTGCTGTGTAATTGTGTAGTTACTAGTAGTTAGTACTGTAGTGCTGCAGTCAGTGCTAGTAGTTGTTAGAGTAGTAGTACTACTGTGTTAGCTTACTACAGAACTGCTGTGCTGCTGAGCAGTGCCAGTGTGACAGTTAGTGTCCTCTCCTCTGCTGTCTGACTGTCACTCGGCATGTGGCACTTGCCGAGTGCAAAATGCCACGTGCCACATGCAAACACGTGCAAAGTGCAAGTGCCACGTCACTTTGCACTTTGCACGTGACTTTGCACTTTGCACGTGACTTTGTACTTTGCACGTGACTTTGCACTTTGCACGTGGCACTTTGCACGTGACTTTGCACTTTGCACATGGCACTTTGCACGTGGCACTTTGTACTTTGTACTTTGCACGTGTCAGGTGGCAGGTGCCAAGTGCCACGTCCGGCATGCTCCTGGCAGACGTTACACCTGCTGCGGCTGCATTGCCCTGCTGCCTTTGCTGCTCCCACCGCCAGGGTGCCACAGGCCACTGCTGCTGTACTGATACCACCTATATTTAACCCAAAACACAATTGCTACGTAATTTTTTTGGGAGGTGTCTGGGCTGAAAATTGCCATGTCCCAGTTGTGCGGTTGGACTTTGGACACAATGTGGGCTGCACGACCGCTGTCTGGAACCTAGGCCTGATGTTAATTGGCAGCAATTTTGTTTTGGGGGGGATTTAAAGTCCCCACATCATCAAATAGTGTTCCCCTTTACAAAACAATGATGCTACTTGCTCCATTTACCCTAAAAAACATTTTTAACGCAATTTTAAGGCCACTTCCGGTTTTCTATTCTGATATCTGAATCCGCCGGATACTAGGGTCGGATATCCGGTTCGGATCGGAAAATTTAAACTCGGATATCCGACCCGGATCGGATATCCGGGGTATCCGGATCTGAATCGGATCCGGATTTTGAAAAGGGGTATCCAAGCAGCACTAATGCTCATGTGCTATTTTTTGGAACATGTTTCTGGCTCAAATTAGGTTTAATTGAAATAATATTAATAACAAGCAGACCCAAGCCTGTTTAAAAACGGGCTCTAGGGTCTGTTTCTCACCATCGCATGTTACTGCACCCGCCGCACACCCAGCCACCTGCTCACACGCACCCGTCCGTCTCCCTGGCCCCGTCCCCCTGTCTCTGTGAGGCTGGATCCGTGCCGCGCACATGCGCAGTAGCAAAAACCACGGACCCAGCTACACAGAGACAGCGTGACACAGGGACACGGGCTTTATTATAGAGGATACTGTTATGTCTTTTTCAAGATTTGCTATTGTGCTGCTTTCAGTAGTAGGATGTTTAAAATCATCACTTTCTGCCTTTCTTTACATTTTACCGGGTACCCTAAAATTTCTTTAAATTGACTTCTTTTTACAATGGACAAAGCACCCAAACTTTTTGGGAAATGGAGTTGTTAAAATGCACCACTCATTCTCTGATCATATGGAATTTATATTCACATTCCTCAATTCAGCGCTGTGACCTTAGCCAAACATTGAAGTACCATATTTCCTGTGTACAGATACATTATTACTGCCTGCCTTTGAAGCCTGGGGATAATTATACACCGCGGCCCTGCCATTGAATGTGTACAGGCTCGGCAGTTTTGCGAGGATCCACCGATCTACCGCGTCTGCTCTTTTTATGACTGACATAGCAATACTCAGATTGGTCCGATATTTATGCTATCTGTGGTTTAGCAAGATAATTAAAGGATATAAATTAATCAAGCGCAATTAATTAGAAACTTTATGTTCACAGCAGTCCTCCTTTGCATGTATAATTTATATTTATTGATTTCCTGGCTTTCATTAGCCTATGAGATAACAGCAGAAGTGCATTAGAGGGGAAAATGCACAATTAGCGTGAGGTTGAAGCCAGGCATAATTGATAGATCAGAGCATGTTTGGGGTAAATATAGAGGTTTGTTATCTGTCATAAGCAGTTAGAATAGATGAGCTGTGCATGTGTGTGTGTTTTTTTTTTTTTTTTACATATCTCTACTGATTAATGTGAGGTTTAAAGAGCTGTCTTAATGGAAAGCTGATAGGGTGGCTGAATTTACATTTTAATCAGAGTATTTATGACAGAGAAATCCATTGGGCACAGGAAAATCCTGTACTATATAATATAATTTACTAGTGGCTTTTACACATTGTGCAGCGGAGATATTGACTTGTTCTACAACAAATAGCTCACTTGCATTTATGTAAATATCGGCACGAAAAAAAGCCTACAAATTAGACCTATTTAATGTTTTAATTCCTGCTTAGTGGCAAGGGTCTAGTTTTATACTGCGTCTCCGGTAATTTCAGCCAATGCAAGAGACTGCAGATCATTCATTGTTTTTAAATAATCAACATGAGAGAATGATCTACAGAGCATCTGCATTGTTAAGGATACTTCCCCTGTCTTCTATCCCTTGTTTCAACAGCAATGAAAGCCTCAGTTTCTCTGATTTATCTTACGGCCTCATCCGAAGTAAAGATCTGGCTACTTTATTGCAATCTGTGACATTCAGATGGAAACTTAACTTTTTTTTACTTTATTTTGAATAAAATGATGACGTATTTGAACCCCTCAATTATTGGACGTTTCTAAGAACAGGAATAGCAGGGATCTTTCTTAAGTTGACAACAGCAGGAATACAATTTATTTTTTGTCTTTTTTTTTTTTTTAGAATGGTGGGAAATGAATAAAACCCAAGTCAAATAATCATGATTGTCTCATGCATATTATGGTATATTTGCAGTGGGGACAAAGGTGTATATAATGATACGCCACATATTGTCACCTCCCCTATCCCTTCAGATTGTAAGCTCACATTGGCAGGGCTCTCTCAGCCTTTAGTTCTTGGAATTTGCTATACATTTTAATTTGCCGCATTCCATTTGTCACTGTAATTAATACGTCTACCAATTCTGTATTTTGTATCAGTGTATATATTCAGTGTTTACCATTGTCTGCATTATTTTGTCCCCCTTATTTCTCCCTTTTTTTACCTCCTAGCAGGCGACAAGGAGTCTAAAGCCAAAGCAGTAAATTTGAGTGCATGCCGCAAGTGGACTAATTGGGTGCCGCCGTAGGTGCCAATGCATTTTAATGGTATTTGGGCACCAGAGCGGAAATTTTGGTGCCTAATAAATACCAGCACCCGCTATAGGGATACCTTGCTACCTATACTGAAAGCTACCAATATTGAAGGCACTCATACCTAGCTAGCTATACTGAAGGCACCTTTACCTCGCTACCTATGCCTGGGTACGTATACCACGGATCTCACAATTCTTATGTGCAGGATTCGTTAGATTCGGGATTCGAAAGGTTCGAGATATTCGAGAACCTTTTTAGATTCGGATCCGGATTCGGATTCGAAGAAATTGTGGATTCGTCCCATCCCTATAGTACTTTACTGTTTTGCCAATCCTGGAGTTGTAGTGTCTGGCTTGTTGGGAACTGGACCTGGACAGTCTTGTGCCAGTCCTGCCACCCCTGTAGCCACCTCATCGCACCTGCTACTCCAATCACAAGCTGATGTATATGCCAATATACAGTATATTTAAAGTGTACCTGGATGGCTTTACCTCTGATGAAAGCAATAAAGCAGTGGTTAGACAGTGCCCAGTCCACAGTCTTGTATCTGCTTTAACACATTCAAATAAACCTCAGACCACAGAGGATACCACAGTGAGTGCGGGCACAAAGGGCGGACTAGGCCAGCTCTGGCCTACTGTGAAGGAAAATTGGTAATTGGGAACCAGCACTGGCAGAAATACGAATTTCCATGAAATCAGAAATGGGCATTTCCGACCATCCTTAGTTGTCAAGTGAGCTGTGGTAGCACCTGTACCTGTTGTGGGGGTCTTAGAAATATAAAGGGTGATAAAATCAAGGAGGTGAATCTAATGCAAAGGTGCTCACCCTTTTAGGAGGATAATTGTATATACAGAATAGAAAATGTAGTGCGGTCGGGATCTACATGGAGTCCTTTTGATCAACCGATAGATCACAATCTACCTTATGGCCACTACTGTTCTTATGGGTCTCTTTTTTCATGATGTGTCTATCACTGCAGAGACTCGAGCGGCTTCTGCCTCTTCCGCTCCGATGGTTTCTTTGCGTGTTCGTGTCCCTAACAACCAGGGCGCGCACACGTCTTCTGGCAGTTCTACAGGGCGGGCGCATCCCGGCAAGTGTCCGTCCTACACATTGAGATGCAGGAGAGTTAGTGTCAGCTGACATACTTAGCCAGCTGACACTTAGGCAGGTTTTATGAACTTCTGTCAGCTGATTAGTTGTCAGGTGACAATCAGGCAAGGTTACTCTCTGTGTGAATGTTTATCGTTATGTGTGGCCGGCCACTGATTGGTTGCATGCCTGTATTTAAAGTGAACAAGAGACGAAGCACCCTCATGTATTTCACCATATATATCAGTGGGAACATTAGAGAAAACACCTACCCTGCTCTCTGTTTCATCCTACACTGCTCAGCCTGCCTGTTATCAGCTCTGATAAAATCCCAGACTGAGAATTCAGTCTGGCTTTGCTCAAGAATCATTATAGCTGAGTCAATATAGCAGAGCCAGAAGGGGGCAGGCTTGGACTTGAAAATTTATCAGAGAAGACAGACTCAGCTATAAGGATTCCTGAGCAAAGCCAGACTGAATGCTCAGTCGGGGATTTTATCATGGCTAATAACAGGCAGGCTGAGCATGGAAGAATTAAACAGAGAGCAAGGTAGATGTTTTCTTTAATGTTCCCACTGATAAATATGGTAAAATACATGAGGGTGCTTCATCTCTAGTTCACTTTAAAGCCCGCTGTGACACTTTCATGTCAAAAAACTGTGTAGCGAGCAGGGAAGCTGACCAGCATCATTGTTTAAATCCTTTTTGGAGAATATCTTTATTAAGAATAAAAGTCTTGCTGAGAATCCTCTATGAAGAAATGGACTAGTCCAAAACCTGTCGCTTCTGTCAGATTTCTACAACCTACTGTAAGTGACAGCAACATAGGAGAAAATAAATGTATGGCTCATTGTACTCTGGAAAAAATTTACTTCTCATTTGTCTATGTTTGCACATATTTTAAATTTAACAATGTTTCGTCATAGAGCCCCTTGAATGTACACCACGAGATGAGGAATGAGATATTGTTAGAAGTTAAAGCAGAAAGATTAGTAGCAGAGAGAGGGATAAGTGATACTTGATGCCAAAAGAGCTAATAAGCTACCAAAAGCTAAACAGGTACTTTGGGTGCCAGCAGTGCTTTGGTAATCTGGGCCCCATACAGACTGCAATTAACATATTAATTGTGGCTACAACAGTTCCCAGTGAATAGTTTGGGGCACTGGTAAAATTAAAGTTGATCTCATTGCGTCCAAAGTAGGTGTCAGAACTTGCTCAATCTGTCTAGAAGAGGTGTCAGGACACCAATTAGCTTATATGTAAAAGAAGCGCTTGGTACATTGGTCGCCAGGTCATGGGATAAAGTATCTTCGATAGTTAGAAGAATATTGGTAATCATATTTTCTAACCTATACCTCACACCGGGGATGCCCAACTCCATTCTTTGACCTCCTGAGCGGTATGCCCGACACTGTATCGGGCATGCTGCTCTAGAGGTTTTGCTGGCCTCAGGCGTCCCCCAGTAAAAAAAGCTATTAGTTTATCTGGCTGCATAAGATGTTAGCTAGCACTAGGCTAGCTAGTAAAGGTGTCCGCAACCCCCCCCCGATTACCCATTCCAGCCATTATATACATTACCCAGCCTCTATCCAACAATCGCTGCAGCCTCCAGTCTTCTCCATGGGGAGGATTGGGACTGCACATGACATCATGACGTCATGTACGATCCTCCCCATAGTGAAGACCGGAGCTGTGCAGCAAGACTGCGGCAATCGCTGGATAGAGACTGGGTAATGTATATAAAGGCTGGATCGGGGGCCAGCTAACATCTAGCTAACATCTAGCTAGCTAACATCTTATGCAGCCACATAAACTAATAGTTTTATAGTGGGGGACTCAGGCTAGCAAAACCTCCTGAGCGGCATAATGCTCAGGAGGTTAAGGACCGAGATCCTCACACATTTTTGGCACAGCTCAATTTTATTGATGTGACTGAATCAGGAAAGGTGTGGATCATCAAGTAGAACACATTTGCTATTTCTCTGTCCATCCTAAACACTGGAATGAATACAGCCCTTGAGAACTGGAGTTGGGCATCCCTATCTCACAATAACCCTTCCTGCCTACTCCTAACACTAACCCCCATCTACACCAAAAAACTAACCTCCCCCTATCTACACTTAAAATTAACATCCCCTCTACTTATGCCTAACACTACCCCATCTTCCTATGCATAGCACTAAGCTCCCCCACCTACTACTATTTCTAGCCCCCTACCTCCGCCTAACACTAATGTCCCCATCCACCATCAAAAAACCCTGAGCTCACTCACCACTGTCACTATGTCTCTCAGCATCTGGAGGCTCCACTAGGTGACCCGCACTGCTGCCCTCACTGTAAGTAAAAGTTCAGCTATATATAACCTAAACCTGGTGCTCAAAAGCCAAACTTTGAGCACTGTTAAAGTTGCTGCTGTCCACCATTATCCAGAGATTGGCTATACAATAGCCAACATTACACAGTTGGCACCACCATAGCTGCAAACTGCATTTAACTGCTTCGTCCAGTTAGGCATAGACACCCTCCTGAATCATACAGTCACTGCCATCAGCATCAGCGTTTACAGGGATGCCCAAAGTACGTGTCAGCAGTGAGCATGTGGTCAGGGGAGAGCTGTGTACATAATTTTAAACCAAAAGACAGCTAATATTTGGAATGTTTTAGTTCATACAAGGGCATCTGTTACCATCCCAGAGCTGAAGCTATTTTGTGTGGAGGAATAGGCTAAAATTCCTTCATGGTGATGTGCAGGACTGATTGATAGGGACCTTGACTTTGTACTAAAAACATAAGATTTGGATACATTTTTTCAATAACTAAATATACACGTTGCAATGCTTTAGACATGTATATCAATTAAAGGTGCCAGGAAATTTGAGCACCCAGTAATGCAGATTGCAAAATATTGGTATTGGTAATATTAAATACCAATATTTTACTATAAAGTGTAAAATATCAGTAATAAATATATATATTTAACTATAACTTAATCTAACCCTACTCTTACACAGAACCCTCCCCCATGACGCCTAACCCTTAAACCCTCACCCCTGCACAAACAACCTACCTAAAGCCTAACCCTTAAACCCTCCCTCTGCACCAACTACCTACCTAACAGCTAACCTTTACCCCCCCCTCCCGCACAAACTACTTACCTAATGCCTAATCCTTCAACCCCCCACTCACAAACTACCTTCCTGATGTCTAATCCTTAACCCTCCACACCCAAACCATCTAACTAACGCCTAACCCTTTAACCCCCACATAAACTACCTAGCATACCTAACATAGGCACCTTGAGCCATAATTTGGTATAGGTAGCACGGTACATGTGCTTTCAGTATTGGTAGGTAACTAGGTATAGGGGCCTTCAGTATAGGTAGCAGGGTATATGTGCCTTCAGTATAGGTAGGTAGCTAGGTATAGGGGCCTTCAGTATAGGTAGTAAGGTACATGTGCCTTCAGTATAGGTAGGTAGGTAAAGGGACCTTCAGTATAGGTAGCAGGGTATAGGGCCTTAAGTATAGGTAGGTATGAAGGTAGGTAGGTATAGGGGTCTTTAGGTAGGTAGGTAGGTATAGGGGCCTTTAGGTAGGTAGGTAGGTAGATAAAGGGGCCTTCAGTATAGGTAGCAGGGTATAGGGCCTTAAGTATAGGTAGGTATGTAGGTAGGTAGGTATAGGGGCCTTTAGGTAGGTAGGTAGGTAAAGGGGCCTTCAGTATAGGTAGCAGGGTATAGGGCCTTAAGTATAGGTAGGTATGTAGGTAGGTATAGTGGCCTTTAGGTAGGTAGGTAGGTAGGTAAAGGGACCTTAAGTATAGGTAGCGGGGTATAGGGCCTTAAGTATGGGTAGGTATGTAGGTAGGTAGGTATAGGGGCCTTTAGATAGGTAGGTAGGTATAGGGGCCTTTAGGTAGGTAAGTAGGTATAGGGGCCTTTAGGTAGGTAGGTAGGTATAGGGGCCTTTAGGTAAGTAGGTAGCTAGGTAGGTAAAGGGACCTTCAGTATAGGTAGCAGGGTATAGGGCCTTAAGTATAGGTAGGTATGTAGGTAGGTAGGTATAGGGGCCTTTAGGTAGGTAGGTAGGTATAGGGGCCTTTAGGTATGTAGGTAGGTAGGTATAGGGGCCTTTAGGTAGGTAGGTATAGTGGCCTTCATGTAGGTAGAGTGGCCTTCATGTAGGTAGCCCCCCCAACCCCCCCACGGCCTCCTCCGTCCCCCGTGCCTCCTCCGCTCACCCCCAAACCCCCCAACGGCCTCCTCCGTCCCTGTGACTCCTCCGCTCACCCCTGCATAAATAAGTATCTACTCACCTTTCCTGTGGAGCGCAGAGCGGCAGACCTCTTCGTTACTTCCCTGTTCCCTCTTGTTGCCGGACCGGCTTTTACTGATGACGTCATTGTAAAATCTGTCACCAGAGGGAACCAGGAAGTCAGCGAGAGGTCTGCCGCTCTGCGCTCCGCTCTGGATAGGTGAGTTGACACTAACTATGCGGGTGGGGTGGGGGGCGAGTGGAGGAGGCGCGGGTGGGTCGGAGGAGGACGAGTGCGAGCGGGGGGAGCGGCGGATGCGCGGCGATGCAGCGTCGGGATTTGGCGGATTTCGATAGCGGAAAATGGCGTTGGGATTCGAATTCACGAATCTCGAATATTTCCCAATATTCGAGGGATTCGTGGATTCGCCGGATTCGTCGTCCCATCCCTACTATTTACTATTTGTTAAAATTTTTAAATCAAAGCATTGCACTTACATCCACCAGGCCAACAGAATCATACAAGTGGACAATGTCATGTCTTGGGTACACCACTCTACTCCTCACATCCTCTGGTCTGGCTATACTTTGTTCACCATGGGATGCCAATCCCATGTGTATGTAAGCTCTGCCAGACACATATCAAGTTATGGGTTGGTTATTAAACATAGTCCTAACTCCTCCAGCTGTTTCCTCTCTCTTGGATTTACTGAATCCTATACCAGATTGTAGGTTTTTGCATTGCCATCAACTGTTGTTCAGAAAGTAGCGCTAACTTACCAAACACCCCTCTCACTTATATTTAACCCATCCCCACCTCCACCTGAACATCTTATGCCTAGCATGCAAGTAGCAACCAAAGTGAGCCACATATCTGGGAAAGTGGATATTCTACTTGAGAACAGCTGTGACACAAGTCTTCTGCAACTCAGGAACTTTGGGTATAGAGAACTTTTTTGTACTCATAAAAAAGAACCAAGTGTATGTGACACAACTGCAAACCACCTCTTAGGGCCTGAACACACTGAACACACTTTTCAGCAGCACATCAATGTTCCAGGTGCTGAAAAATGGACAGAAGCAGGCACAAGTGCATTAGTGTGTTCAGGCCATAGTATCAATTTTGTTTTCCGCTTTTTCGACTGCTCAACTTATTTAACATTCATCAAACTAAATGTTTGCTTATGCTTGATTAAGCTGCATATAGAGTTTATGGAGTCCAATTGCTCAATACAACGTTGATAACATTGCTTTTTAAATACAACAGCTGACAAAATGTATCCAACATTCATTTCGTATGTCTCTTCACAGCCAGTGACTCATTAGATAATGAAGGCAGGATGGGAACAACAGCCTCAGACGATGCTCAGATTTAAGACTGGCAGCACCCATATTTCTATTATCACATGATCACTTTAAGAAGACAAAGACCTGTCATCCTTTTAAAAGAGGGACAAAGAAGATTATGTGTAAAAAAAGAATGCAACCTGATCTCGATGGTGTTTTGACAAAGAATGCAGTAAATGTTCACTACAAGACGTTTGCATCCATTTAAAATAATATGGAGTTTCTTATTTCTATCGAGTAAATCACTTTGTCTTCAGCATTTTCCATCTTGCATAGAAGTAAACTTTAGGATCAACTTGGAGGTTGAATCAATCTGCTATTTATTACCTTGAAATGTGACACGCCACTTAAGTGCCCTATTCCCTTATGGTTTAAGTTGAGTACTGCATTATGTCCAAACCATTAGGAATCCAGAATTATTCATAGTGTATCTTTAGACTTGAAGAATTTACTTTCATATAAAACACAATGTATCCATATGTTATTGCTTGCAAAAAAAGGCTTTGAAATAAGTAGATCACGGAATAATTTTAATAAATTATATATTACTTTCTTGTGACATCTTATTAGTTTTATTTGGTTTTTGAACGTTGGGAAATTATTCTAGTGTGCCCATTAAACAGATTTAATGTAAGTATATGTATCTGAAGTCATAAATAGCTCAGCCAAAAAATAAAAAGTAAAATGCATTTTACGTACAGAAAATACACGTGATAAGTTTCCAGATTTACAAGGCTGTTTGCAAGGTTATTTGTATGTAAAAGATGTGGCTATTGGTCGTAAAAGCAAAGTAAAATAAGTAAAAAAATAAAAAAATCAGCAACTGTTGCATGGTTATTATTCAAAAATAAATAAACAAACAGATACAATATATTTGTTCTAAAGTATGAGCTGAAATAAAGAAATCGTGTGCCTAAATTAACAAAATGTAACCTATGCAAATTGATGAATATTACATAATGTTATATTTTCATCTTTCTATATTTACTTACTTATCATTAGCCTTAGTCTGAGTTAAAACACATATATCATAACAATGTGTCACCTAGGAAAGGTATTCATTCAATGTGCTTTGTGTTAAAGAATTATTACTCATATTTCTTAAAGGGAACCTAAACTGAGAGTGATATGGATGTTTCCTTTTAAACAATACCAGTTGCTTGGCAGTTCTGCTGATATCTTTGAATGCAGTAGTGGCTGAATCACACACCTGAAACAAGCATGCAGCTAATCCAGTCTGGCTTCAGTCAGCGCACCTGATCTGCATGCTTGTTCAGGGGCTGTGGCTAAAAGTATTAGAGACACAGGATCAGCAGGAGAGTCAGGCAACTGGTATTATTTTAAAAGGAAAAATCCATATCCTTGTCCGTTTAGGTTCCCTTTAATTCCAAGAACAATTGTGTTAAAGTAGATTCATTATGCAGAACATATTATGCACTTCAGTTTAAAACATGCATATGGTATTACATTCAAAGCTTCAGATATGTGTTTATTGTTCTTGTTCCTCGTCTCATTGTGTATACATAAATGTTACTTTCTTCCAAGTGCCCAGGAGCACTCACAGTGGCTTTAGTGCAGGAAAGTGTGCCTAGGTCCTCACCCCAGTACCAAGGGGTCACAACATAGAATCTCGCCAAAGGACCAGCACCACTCGATGTATTTAGAAGCTCTTTATAAATTTATTGGCATCAATATGATAGCAACGACAGACGCTGTTTCGGCCCCCATGGGCCTTTATCAAGTTGCACAGGATCATCAAATGACAATATCAAAACTGCACATATATATAGTCAAACACAATTACCCATGATTCCCAACACAATCAAGATGCGACGCATAAAAACCGCCACAACGCTGCAACAGCAACGCGTACAGGAAGCTGCATCACCGCAACAGCAACGTGTACAAAAAGCTGCATCACCGCAACAGCAACGCGTACAAAAAGCCGCATCACCGCAACAGCAACGCGTTCAAAACGACGCTTCACCGCAACAGCAACGCGCACAAAAAGCCGCAGCACCGCAACAGCGCCGCGTACAAAAAGCCGCAGCACCGCAATGCGTACAAACAAGCCGCATTGCCGCAACAATGCACGTGCAACGCGTAATAAACGCCGCATCGCCGCAACAAAAATGCAACGCATACAAAACGCCGCGTCATCGCAAAAAGAGCACGCAAAAAAAGCAACCGGCGCTACGCGTAACTACACGAAATGCGGTAGAGGTAGTCAGCTATAAAGATTAGACATGCGCAATCCAGACACTTACGCGCAGACAAGCAAACGGCACCAATTAGAAACCAATTGCATGTCAATGCGCATAATGTCAACAATACATGGATGGGCGGAGCTGGAGGCGGCTACCAACTATCAAATATCATATAAAGCGCAGAAAAATAACGCTAGAAAAATTATATATAGCCAAGCCAAACTCAGCACTCACCCATCCACGATGCTAAAGGGGAACTCCTCGATCTCTGAAATCCTAGATATGTGAGATCTACAATAAATTAAAAACAACAGTAAGCCCAATAAAGTACAAAAGGATCATATACATCAAAAGTTACACAGTACAATAAATGTGAATACCATAATCATAAACAGAAACCAAGGTCCAACTCACGATTAAGACCCGCCCTCCCCATGGCATCCAATCGTTTAATCCATGCTGCTTCTCTCCGCAGCAATTCTTTTTGTTTATTACCTCTCCATTGTGGGGGTACCCCATCTATAGCCATTATCCTCAGCTGGGAAACATTATGTCCACAATCTCTAAAATGTTCTGACACTGCCTGACCCACCGTTTTATTCCTAATTGCTGATTTGTGTGATGAAATTCTCAACTTAAGGCACTGTGTAGTCATACCTACATAAATAAAACTGCATGGGCACTTGAGTAAATAAACAACATGATCAGAGTCACATGTGTAGTGCTCCCTGATATGATAAACAGTGCCCAAAGTAGGATGTTGGAAAGTATTCCCACATATTACGCTATTACACATGTGACATGATAAACACGGAAACATGCCACCCCTACGTGAGCGAGCCCGTTCGCGTGGTGTCACTTTCGCGCGCAGCTTGTCGCGCAAAGTGGGGGCACGACGAAAAGACATCATTGGAGGGTACCGAAACTCCGGCACCCTCGGAAAACCATCACGCAATAAATGCCAGTGTCTCCGGATGACCCTAGCAATGCCATCACTGCAAGTGTTAAAAGTAGATACAAAGGGGATACGTGGTATCCCATCATGATTCCGTCGGCGCCGTAGACAATGCTCCATCACCTTTTTTAACAAGAACATCCAAGAAAACAGATTGCTTTCTTGGATGTTCTTGTTAAAAAAGGTGATGGAGCATTGTCTACTGACCTATTTGTGAAGGCTACAGACAGGAATTCCACCCTCCATTATGGGAGTTTTCATCCCATTTCGGTTAAGGATGGCATTCCTGAAAGCCAATTCACACGGATTGACCGTATTGTGAGTGAGCCGGAGTTGCTTGTTGATCGTCGGGAAGAATTATCGCAAAAATTTCGTATGCGGGGCTATCCCTCAGAAGTGTTACATAGGGATAGGTCACGGCGCCGACGGAATCATGATGGGATACCACGTATCCCCTTTGTATCTACTTTTAACACTTGCAGTGATGGCATTGCTAGGGTCATCCGGAGACACTGGCATTTATTGCGTGATGGTTTTCCGAGGGTGCCGGAGTTTCGGTACCCTCCAATGATGTCTTTTCATCGTGCCCCCACTTTGCGCGACAAGCTGCGCGCGAAAGTGACACCACGCGAACGGGCTCGCTCACGTAGGGGTGGCATGTTTCCGTGTTTATCATGTCACATGTGTAATAGCGTAATACGTGGGAATACTTTCCAACATCCTACTTTGGGCACTGTTTATCATATCAGGGAGCACTACACATGTGACTCTGATCATGTTGTTTATTTACTCAAGTGCCCATGCAGTTTTATTTATGTAGGTATGACTACACAGTGCCTTAAGTTGAGAATTTCATCAAACAAATCAGCAATTAGGAATAAAACGGTGGGTCAGGCAGTGTCAGAACATTTTAGAGATTGTGGACATAATGTTTCCCAGCTGAGGATAATGGCTATAGATGGGGTACCCCCACAATGGAGAGGTAATAAACAAAAAGAATTGCTGCGGAGAGAAGCAGCATGGATTAAACGATTGGATGCCATGGGGAGGGCGGGTCTTAATCGTGAGTTGGACCTTGGTTTCTATTTATGATTATGGTATTCACATTTATTGTACTGTGTAACTTTTGATGTATATGATCCTTTTGTACTTTATTGGGCTTACTGTTGTTTTTAATTTATTGTAGATCTCACATATCTAGGATTTCAGAGATCGAGGAGTTCCCCTTTAGCATCGTGGATGGGTGAGTGCTGAGTTTGGCTTGGCTATATATAATTTTTCTAGCGTTATTTTTCTGCGCTTTATATGATATTTGATAGTTGGTAGCCACCTCCAGCTCCGCCCATCCATGTATTTTTGACATTATGCGCATTGACATGCAATTGGTTTCTAATTGGTGCCGTTTGCTTGTCTGCGCGTAAGTGTCTGGATTGCGCATGTCTAATCTTTATAGCTGACTACCTCTACCGCATTTCGTGTAGTTACGCGTAGCGCCGGTTGCTTTTTTTGCGTGCTCTTTTTGCGATGACGCGGCGTTTTGTATGCGTTGCATTTTTGTTGCGGCGATGCGGCGTTTATTACGCGTTGCACGTGCATTGTTGCGGCAATGCGGCTTGTTTGTACGCATTGCGGTGCTGCGGCTTTTTGTACGCGGCGCTGTTGCGGTGATGCGGCTTTTTGTGCGCGTTGCTGTTGCGGTGACGCGGCGTTTTGTACGCGTTGCTGTTGCGGTGATGCGGCTTTTTGTACGCGTTGCTGTTGCGGTGATGCAGCTTTTTGTACACGTTGCTGTTGCGGTGATGCAGCTTCCTGTACGCGTTGCTGTTGCAGCGTTGTGGCGGTTTTTATGCGTCGCATCTTGATTGTGGTTTTTTTTTTTTTTTTTTTTGTGCTGGTCAGCTGACAAGACATGTGATTTGTCATGTGATCATGACACCATTTTGCCTATCAGGGACTGCTGTAGCAGTTACATGTTATTGTGGAAACTCCTCTTGATCTCTGAGTGGTGAGATTCAAATTTGAACATTGTGTTTTTATTGGTGGTGTATTTTTGGCATGAGTCTTCCATCAGGTCCTCTGCCCTAGGGTGTTGGTGATTGGCTGATGGAGGAATCATGGGTAATTGTGTTTGACTATATATATGTGCAGTTTTGATATTGTCATTTGATGATCCTGTGCAACTTGATAAAGGCCCATGGGGGCTGAAACAGCGTCTGTCGTTGCTATCATATTGATGCCAATAAATTTATAAAGAGCTTCTAAATACATCGAGTGGTGCTGGTCCTTTGGCGAGATTCTACATAAATGTTACTGACATGATAAAATTAATTAACAGAATGATGATGATACATTATTAGTATTATAATAATTGTTGTTGTTATTATTACAACAACAATAACAACAACAATAACAGCTAAAACCGCGTTATCCTTTAACTTTACATATTCATATTTTCTGTTATCAATAATTATTTTCAAGATGATGATGTGTGTGTCTCTTTCTATTATATCTTTAAGATACTGGAAGATCAGAATATTATTTCATCTGGCTGGTAAAAAAAGAAAAAAAGTGTTTTGCAGTCATAATAAAAATTGTCAGTGTCCATTATTAATAAGCCTTCCTCAGTACATGAAAAATACAAACAAAAACCAGATAAACTGAATGGGGTCTGAGGCTTGGCAACATGCTGACTTGGTGTTTATGATCAGTCCATTACACTAATAGGTCTCCATTAAGGTGAAACATCTTTACTGCACAATCGTGCTTTCTGTACATTTCATGATGTTTTAAATTATTGCGAACAATTAACCAACAGACGCATGCAACAAATCACGTTCATTTTTTAAACAATTGAAAATTATGTATTAAACCCACTAGTTTTACTTAGTTATCATTTATACGTAAAAATAACAGATGTCTTGAGTTTTGTAAGTTGTACATATAATATTAGAAATAAAAGAGGCATCTTAAGCAATTATGGCTATAAGTAAGCTTTGCAATATTATTTGTTTTATAGGTTCGGAATGGCTAAATCAGATGTACAAAGTCTGGTGACACAGTGTACAATAATGTGTTCCATCCTCTTTTCAAATAACTGCTTCCTGTCCGCCTAATGCAGGATGGCGGTGGGACAGTGGCTCTCTACGGTATCATCAACACCATACGGCTTCATCTCGCAAGTAGCGAGTTTTGATGAGAGCTCGCACGAGTGTGCTCTCCCGTCACTGCTCGCAGGGGTCAGCCTGCGATCAGCCTGCCAGCAAGCCTGCAATCAGCCTGCTAGGGTCAGCCTGCGATCAGCCTGCCAGCCAGCAATCGGAGCTGGCAGGCTGGGTTTTTTTAGTATTCATTTTTTTATTATTTTTTTTATATAGCACTGCCACTAACATCTTATGCTGCGTAGCACAGAGTATAGTCTTGTCACTTGACTGTCCCTTGGAGGGACTCACAATCTAATCCCTACCATGTATATGTAGTGTAATGTTTGTATCTTAGTCTAGGGCCAATTAACCACTAGGCAACCACATCCACGCCTGTCCCCCTGGGTGGCACAAAAGTGATACGCTGTCGTAGGCTGAAGCCTATAACAGCTGATCACACTAATTGGCTGGCGCCTGGCGGGGGGATTACAAAATAAATAAAAAAATAGGTTACAATATTATAAAATAGAACAAACAAATATTTATAAAAAAAATTGGGGGAGCAATCAGACCCCAACAACAGAAAGCTCTGTTGGTGGTGAGAAAAGGGAGGGGGAATCCCTTGTATGCTAAGTTGGATGGTCCTGCAGTGAGGCCTTAAAGCTGCAGTGGCCTATTTGGAGAAAATGGCCTGGTCTTTAGGGGGGTTTAAGCCCGTGGTCCTCAAGTGGTTAAGGAGGACGCCAATTAACTTATCTGTATGTGCATTTTTTACCAAAATTTCAATCATTTTTTATTTAAAAAAAAAAACTACGAATAGCAGCAGCAATCAAATACCACCAAAAGAAAGTTGTATTTGTGAGAAGATAAGGAAGTAAAATTAATTTGGGTGCTAAGTTGTATGACCGTGCAATAAACCATTGAAGTTGTGAAGTGCCGAACTGTAAAACATGGCCTGGTCACTAGGGGTTATAAACCTCTGGGGCTTAAGAGGTTAATATGCTATACAATTTAACTTAATAAAAATAAACAAAATTATTGAACAAAAGATAAATCTAAATTAAACCAATATTTGGTTTGACCACCCTTTGCCTTTAAAACAGCATCACTTTTTCTAGGTACACTTGCACACAGTTGGTAGATTGTTCCAAATGGGGATGCTCATTCAGATTTTGTGGAATTTAAATTTCCGAATTTTCGATCGTAATTTCAAATTTCCGAACTCGGAACTCGGAAATTGGATTTCTGCGGAAATACTGCATTACTGCAATTCAGTAATTTTAGCCCAATCACAGAACTCAAAATCAATTGACCAATTAGAAAATGCAGAAACAACTCAGAAGAATTTGATCAATCAGAGAATGCAAAAAATAACAAAAAAATTACTTGGAAATCGGAAATCCGAACTCAGAAATCGGATTTCTGAGGTAATACTGCATTACAACACCTCAGTAATTTTAGCCCAATCATAGAACTCCGAAGCACTGGACCAATCAGACAATGCAGAGTCACCTCGGAAGTACAGTACCTGGCCAATCAGAGAATGCAAAAAATGACCCAAAAAAAAAACCGGCACTCAGGAATCGTAAATCGAAAACCGATCAGAAATCCGTGGAATCGGTAAGTGTCATTGGTGGAAATCGGAATTTCTGTGGAATGATAAATCGACATTTCCGACCATCCCTAGTTCCAAACATCCTGGAGAATAAACCACAGATCTTCTGTGGATGTAGGCTTCCTCCTCTGGATCAACAGGGCTATGTGTGTGTGCAGGCAAGCGTTAAACCTTGTTTTCTGGTTGAACTCAATGGACGTGTCTTTTTTTAAACCCAAATAACTAATGTAATTATATAACTATGTGAGAGAGAATAGGATCAAAGGGATGGGTAGTGAAATGTTATTAAAAGGTGAGACAAGAAAATCTGCTCAGTTGGTTAAGAGAGGACTGATGAAGGAGAGGACTTGGTTGCTGATTGAAGCTGTTTCTGATATTACTGATTATGTCTTCAAAGATGTAGGCGAAGTCCTCAGTGAAGATGTACAGTGTGGAAGGGAAAGCCGAAGGAGGAAGTTGATTATTTGGGACTATTTGGGATTATGGGACTTTGATGAGATAAAGGAGGAGGAATGTGAATGTTTGGCCAATGAGACGGCCCATTTGAATTTATGCAGAGCATCTTTGGAATTCTGGAAATGCTCATGCAAATCGTTCTTCCACCAGAAGCGGTCAGCTACTCAATAGTGGCGCTGGCATAAGAGACTAGTGATAAAAAGTCCCACACAGGGGCGGAGTGTAACATGGCCGCGTGAAGAAATGTCTCTTCAGAGCTCCCGGGCCACAGGCCTCTATTAGCCACTCACTTCCCCCCCTGGGGTATGACAGATCGTGAGCAACGGAAACCCAGAAAAAGAGGGACCCAGAAGGCTTCAAAGGAGACTTTGGAACACTTTTTTACCCCTCGTTCTACCCGCAGCACATCCTCCAAGATGGCCGACACCCAGCTCCCGGGCCCTCTCCTACGAGCTCTTCAGGCTCATCAGGCCAGAACAAAGCTTTGGAGGATATCTGGGCATATCTGAGGGGAATGCCAACCAAGGCACATATGCAACTCCAAATGGAGAGGATTGTTAGCTCCACGAGGGAAGAGATCGCAGCGCTATGAGAGGAAATCACCTCCACGACCCAGAAAGTATCAGGTCTTGAGTCCGCGGTTGGCGCCCTTCACAAGGAGATCGAACCTGCTCAAAAACATCAGGACCGGCAGGATCAATTTAATAGCACCATGCAATCCCAGCTTGAGTACTTGCAGAACAGCAGTCGCCGAAATAACATCCAGGTGAAAGGCCTACCGGAGGCCACGAGGACTGACAACCTACAGCCCATCCTTCAAGCTATCTTCAAAGGCCTTCTGAATAGGCCCGTGGACACTGCGATACAATATGACTGGGCACACCGTGCCCTCCGACCGCTATTACGTGGCTCTGAACCACCCCGGGACGTTATCTGCTGGATACATAGCTTCGCCATCAAAGACGCCATAATGGCAGCGGCACGTGAAGCAGGGCCTGTAGACTTTGATGGAGCCACCCTGACACTTTACCAGGATTTTGCCCCTTCGATTCTAAGGCAGAGATGGGCACTTAAGCCCCTACTCACCAAGCTACAGCAAGCCGGAGCCTCATATACGTGGGGCTTTCCCTTTCAGCTACAAGTGCGGCTTGGTTTCAAATCAGCTACTCTCCGTCATCAGAGAGACCTGGCAGAATTCTTCTCCATCTTGGAGCTTGCTACAGTGAACCTCCCGGCCTGGAACCCGGATGCTGTCAAGACTGCTCGTCCTCGCCGCATCCGACAATCGCACTCAGCAAACGAAGCAGCTTCGTGAGTAAACCTGGGAACACATGGCCTCCTTTTTTTTGCTGCCCCCGCTCTCTCCTTGTTCCTCTTATTGCTCCCCCACCATTGTTTCCCTCTGACTGCTATCTCTGCACACAAACTGTGGAACAATTGCCTTGCACTACTGGAACTGTCTGATATATCTCCCATATGAGACTGTTCTCCCGGTGATTCTACACCCCACCCCCCACCCCCATCTACCGATAAGCCCGTTTTATCTCTCCCCAGGCTGAACTGTATGTCACATAATTTTGATCACTTGCTATACATGACAGAAGAGTTAGATATGTAGTTTCCTTGAAGAAGATTGTCCCCTATCTGTATACGAGAACTCGTATTCTGTAATGTCATTTTTCAGGTTTCCTATGATATGTTTACTATGTAAATAGCTATATGTTCCATATTGGATACCTACTTTGATATGCATACTGTTTATGACGCTTACTGCCTGTGAACCTAGAAGATTTTGGGCCATGAGATACACATTTCTTCTATTAAGATAAGGTGGGGCTAAGAAATGTTTTTCACGGGTGTGAAAAGGGTGGGATCAGACATGGGGTAATCCATATCAATGTGCTGAATCTGTTTGGGGCCCCTCCTAGGATGGAGGTCATATTAGCATTATATTTGCACCAGGCTGCTCAATATGATATTCCTATTCTAGCATTAGTATAAATGCGCCTATGACTTGTGAGGTGACACTATGACACTAATAGCTTCTTCCTATACGTAACCACGGAGATGATGGGCAAAGCTCAAGATCCTAGAACAGTGGAGGGGGTTGGGTGAGGGGAGATAGGGGGCTAGCATTGGGGGTGTGCTTCTCCTTTCCAGGTGTTTGCAGTTCCTTCCTTGGGGTTGTCTCCTTCTGACTGATGGTATACTACATATATATAGGGTTAGAAGATGTATGTTGCTCTTTAAAAGAATTTTTTAGTTTATATGGTTATTGTAAGGATCCGCTCAGCTGGCTGCACACACAGACAGCTGTTTGACCATTCCTCTAGTCTGTGGGCTGCAGGTCTCTGTAAGAGAGACCTGTCTTTCCTTTGCAAGTTTCTGATCTGCTCTGCTGCTGAGGAATTTGCATACATTGGTTATGCAAATCACCCAGCTAACTCCTTTGTAGGCTGGCAGTATAAAACCCCATGTTTTCCCAGAGTCCTTTGCTGGTCATCCCTTCCTGGTTTGTTGAAACACTCCCAGAGTGTCAGCCATGCTATTTCTTGTCAAAGTTATCTTAGAGTAATTCTTGGGACTGCACTAGGCAGCTTCCCTAGTGCAGTTAGCTTGCTATCTGTTTTGTCTGTATTGCCTCTCTGTTGCGATTGTCCTGTCACCAACGGTGGTTGTCAGGAAATTGTTCTGTCTGTCTGGGGTGCTAACCAGAGCAGCGGTCACTACTGGTAGCCCCTTCTGTTAATCTGTCTGTCTTGTTTGGATCGCACTAGCCTCTAGCGGTAGCGGCTGTGGATCCTTCTGATCTTTGTTCTTGGAGTATAGCTGGAGCAGCGGTTGCTACCGGCTACCTCATCTGTCTGTCGTGTTTGGATCGCACTAGCCTCTAGCGGTAGCGGCTGTGGATCCTTCTGATCTTTGTTCTTGGAGTATAGCTGGAGCAGCGGTTGCTACCTGCTATCTCATCTGTCTGTCGTGCTTGGATCGCACTAGCCCCTAGCGGTAGCGGCTGTGGATCCTTCTGATCTGCTTTCTTGTTCCTGAACTCGGATCGCACTCGCTCTGACAGAAAGAGCAGTGGATCTTTTCTCTCGTATTCCTGTTTTTCGTTTGCCTGTCTTGTCTGATACGAACGCTTGCTGTGGGCTTGGTGAGGTAATTGTTAAGCAAGCGCTCGCGTTCTTTGTTTCATGTTTGTCTGTCGGTGGTTAGTTAGGCGTGCTTGTCTCTGTTTCGCTTAACGTGCGGAGATCACGCATAAACGCGTTCGCTGTTGTGAATGAGTGCGGTGTTCACGTTTAGCTAGTGTTTGTTATTTTCGTTATTTTCTCATTGTCGTTTGCTGTGCCTTTGCTACTCTTGTGTTCTGTTCTGGTCAGTCTTGTGTCACTTCTGGCGATCGCCTCTCTCGCGATCGCGTTCATACTTTGTTTCTGCGAATGTGTGTTCACCGTCGCTGGGTGGCAACTAGATTGGGGAACACACATTTAGCCTATCTCTGTGCTCTTCTCTTTAAGGGCTGTTCAGCCCCGCACTGTCTTAGATCTATACAATTCCTATTTGGCATTTGTGGCTGTGCAGAGGCTGTGGTCGTCTGCACTCCACAGCTCCATCTGCTGGTGGGAATTGCCCTCTGCTGGTGCATTGCACCTAGCCTGGGTTCACACAATTCTATGCTTGTGGAGGGTTTTCGCTGTGTCAGTGCGCATCTCGTGTGCTGACCACGAAAACGATTCTGCAAACGTTAAAGTTATGTTGGGAGGTTTTTTTTTTTTCTTCAATACATTATAGTGGCTGGGAGCTGTGGGACCTTCCACTGTGGTGGTTCACTCCCTCTCTCACCTATCCATGGCCAGACTACATGTTTCCCTCTCTTCCCCTTGGAAAGAGAGGACTGGCCTAATGTGGATATCATGGCTGCTGGGTATTTTCTCCTGGCAGTCCTGTTTAGGGGAAAATTTTCTTTTCCCTATCTATGACCTCACTGTTTTCTTTGCTCTTTACTTTTCTTTTTTTTCCCTTTACCTCTGGTTCTGTGTGGTGCTCGGGGGCGCATGGTCTCTAATTTGCTGGTTTTCCCTGATTGATTATGGCATCACTTAAAGTGGATCCGAGATGAAAAACTAACTATAACAAGTAACTTGTCTATATATGTTACCCAAAGTTTAGATAGTTTAAACAGCAAATCTAGCTGCAAACAGCTTTAATATGATATGATTGATTATTCCTGTGATACAATGACAGCAGCCATGTTGTTTGTAAACATTACACAGAGGCAGGCTTATCTGCATCTTGAGCAAAAAAACCTAATCCCTCCTCCTCCCTCCTCCCCTTTGCCTCTAAAATCTCTGGCTAGTAATACCTCCCCCTCCTCCTGCCCAGACTGAGCTCCCATGAGCCCTTGCTACTGTCTGAAAGTGCCTTGGCTCTCTGAAAACCTGTGGGCGTGGTTTGTTTAGTTTATAGGGAATTAGAGTATTAAAACAAAAACAAAAAAGTATTTGGCTTGAGGAATGCCCTATAAACAATAGGAAAGGAACACAATTATGCAATGAGTAAAAGTTCATCTCGGATCCACTTTAAGATACAGACCTTGAACGTCAGAGGGTTAAATGTGCCCCAAAAAAAGATCTGCACTGCTGTCAGAACTTCATTGCGAGGGCATAAATATAGCTCTCCTCCAGGAGTCCCACTTAAAGGGATCTAATCACCCTAAACTAACCAGTAAATATTTCCCACACTCATTCAATAGCAATTCCCCCTTGGCAAATACAAAAGGCGTCGCAATATTGCTGTCTAACTCCTTTTGCCTATCTCAGATTCATCAACTGTCAGAACCAGAAGGCAGATATCTCTTGATTAAAGGTTTACTAAATAACCAAATGATTACAATTGGCACATTTTATGCCTCTAACATTAAGCAACAGATTTTCCTGGAGCATTTCCTGTGCGAGCTGGATGCATTTGCCAAAGGTGGATTAATCATTGGAGGGGATCTAAATGTCACTCTGGATTCTGCCCTTGACACTTCAACAGGTCGCCTTACTCTTTCCTATAGGATTTCCAATAGCTGCAAAAACGCCCTCTGCGATCGACAGTTGGTAGATGCCTGGTATATACTCCATCCCGCAGACAAGGACTTTGCTTTCTTTTCTAACCCCCATAAAGTATACTCCAGCATTGATTATGTTTTAATTTCCCAGAACCTCCTGTCATGCGTTTCGGATACCCGTATAGGCACGAGCACTCTCTCTGACCACGCCCCAGTGTGGATTTCCCTGGATATCCTGGAATGCTCTAGGAAGTCCTTCACATGGCGTTTAAATACTTCCCTACTGAAAAATGTAGAGGTAGCAGCTAAAGTGGAGAGAGCAATTGAAGTGTATCTTGCAACAAATGTAACGGAGGGAGTGTCACTTATGTCTGTATGGGATGCCCATAAATGCATGATATGGGGAGTAGTTATACAGGAGGGTAGTAGGTTAAAAAAAGAGAGGGTAGCTGCCATTGAAAAGTCTATGGCAGACATCCACAGGCTGGAAATCTCACACAAGAGCTCCCTGTCATCAGAGGACTTGACAGCCCTTACAACTCAACATGAGAAACTGAGGGTTTTGCTGTTTTCCAGAGCGAGATATGCTGCTACCTGATGTAAAAGACACTACTTTGAACATGGTGATAAGTATGGCCGTCGTCTGGCACGAGCCCTTCGCACACAGTAAACATCAAATTATATCCCAAGTATTAATGGTACTCGCTCAGTTAAACATCACAGATCTCACTCTATTGCTAAAATATTTCCTCAGTTTTATGATCTCTTATTTAATCTAAAGGCTGATTCGTCTCGGGCTCCTTCTGCCCAAACCACCACTAAAATAAAAAACTATCTTTTTAACTCAGGTATGCCCACATTGTCTGAAATGGACATAGAGGAACTGGGTAGCCCAATTACGTATGATGAGCTTAAACTAGCGTTATCTCAAACACCTTCTGAAAAGCCACCAGGGTCTGACGGCTTCACTCTAGAATACTTATAGAAATATTTGAGCTTACTGCTTACTATAACTGTCTTTCTGATCTAGAAAACCCTTCTTATTTTCCCTCTGACTTGCTAATGTCCCATATTACTGTAATTCATAAACCAGGAAAGGATGCTGCAGCGTGCTCTCGCTATCGCTCGATCTCTCTACTCAACCTCGATCTAAAGCTGTATGCAAAGATCTTGGCCAATAGGCTATCCCCTTTAATGAGCCAATTAGTACACCTCAATCAAGTAGGCTTTATTCCAACTCGGGAGGCTAGATATAATACTAAGCGAACATCAGCTGCAACCCACTGGGCACGATTGAAGGCCTCACCCATGCTGCTCCTTTCCACTGACGCAGAGAAAGCCTTCGATTGTGTCAGCTGGGAGTTCATTCGGAGCATGCTGCAGCCTATAGGCCTCCCCCTAACATGATGACATACATCATGGCCCTCTATACCTCTCCATCTGCCCGTATTAGAGTCAATGGCGAGCTATCAGACCCCCTTAGAATATCAAACGGCACCCGTCAGGGATGCCCTCTCTCCTCATTTATTTTCGCCCTAACACTGGAGCCCTTGCTATGCAGGATGAGGTCAAACTCAGATATTCAGGGGATACAACTACCTTCGTCAACTCACAAGATAGCTGCATACGCAGATGATTTGCTATTTTATTTAACCGGACCCCACATATCTATTCCTAATCTCATGAAATAATTCTCTATCTATGGCCACCTAGCTAATTTCAAAATAAATTATGACAGATCGGAAGCACTTGGAGTGGGATTAGATTCGTCCGTACAATCATCCATTGCAGCAAATTTCTCCTTCAAATGGGCCTCTAGAGCCATTTCCCATCTTGGCACTAAGATCCCTAATAATCTCTCAGATATCTTTAAACTAAACATATCTCCCTATCCTATCCACTATCAGATCCGATCTTTCGGAGGTGGGATGTAGCAAGATTTTCCTGGTTTGGGCGCATCAATATCATGAAAATGAACATACTTCCCAGGTTCCTTTATGTCTTTCAGGCTCTTCCGGTTTCAGTCCCTAACTCCTACTTCAAAGAACTTACAATATGCCTCCAACGCTTTATATGGAGATCCAAGCCCCCTCGACTAAAATATGTCCTTACCACCTTACCTAAGCAGCAGGGAGGTCTTGCAGTACCCAATTTCCAACTATACCATGCGTCTGTCATCCTAGTGAGAGTGGTGGATTGGCATCGTCATGCCCATTTGAAGAGATGGGTTCAGATGGAACAAGATCTTATTTATCCATCCCTTACACACTTACCTTGGCCTAATAAGCACTCATCTACTCTTAAACCATTGTATCCTATAATAGACAATACTTTCAAACTGTTTTACAAGTATAATAAATTAGCCTCCTTGGCACCATTTCCTTCACCAATGACACCGATACTTGATAACCCTGAATTTCCACTAGGTGTTCATCCCAAGCTCTTACAAGAACTGGAGGGGCACATACCCTCTCCGTGCCCTTCATTTGGTAGAAAATAACAATAACAATAATATTTTCATAGCGCTTTTCTCCCTGGGGACTCAAAGCGCTGTGACCCTGCATTATGCAAAGGCTAGGGAAAAGAGGTGAGTTTTTAGTCTTTTTTTTTTTAAAGCTGTCCAGAGAAGGAGCCTCTCGTACTGATTGTGGAAGTGAGTTCCATAGAGTAGGGGCTGAATAGGAAAAGGCCCGAGTACCAAATGTTAGGTGTATCCTGGGAATAACCAGCTTCATCTTGTTGGTAGAGCGGAGGGTGCGTGGAGGGGAATAAAGTTCCAATAGATCCGCTATGTATTTGGGTCCCATGTGGTTTAGAGCCTTGAATGTCATCAGGCAGATCTTAAAATTGATTCTCCATTTTACTGGCAACCACTGAAGAGTTTGCAGTACTGGGGTGATGTGTGAGCTGCGGGGGGCATTGACTAGGAGTCTGGCTGCAGCATTCTGTACTAGCTTTAAGGGGCGCAGAACCTTATCTGTAGATCCGATGAACAGGGTGTTGCAGTAGTCTAGGTGGGAGGATACAAATGCATGAACCAGGGCAGGTAGGTCTTCAGCTGGGATAAGGTGTTTGATTTTCGCTGTATTTCTTAGATGGAAGAAGGAAGACTTGATACCTGCTGTCTGAGTTTTAGATCTCCATCCAGGATCACCCCAAGGTTTCGCACAGAGTCTTTATACTGTACAGCAAGGGTGCCCACACGTTTTCGGCTTGCGAGCTACTTTCAAATTAGGTATACATGTCTTTAATATAGGTAGATAGGTATATGGGGTCTTCAGTATAGGTAGCCAGGTATAGTATAGTTAGGTATAGGTGCTTTCAGTACAGATAGCTAGGTGTAGGGGCCTTCAGTATAGTTAGTCAGGTATAGTGTAGTTAGGTGTGGGTGGCTTCAGGATAGTTAGTTAGGTATAGTGTAGTTAGGTGTGGGTGGCTTCAGTATAGTTAGCCAGGTATAGTGTAGTTTATAGTGTAGGGTGGCTTACTGGTAGATCGCGATCGACCTTTTGGGCACCCCTGCTGTACAGTATCTCCCCCAATTGCTAGTTTGAGGTGGTGAGCGTTTTGAACTTTATCCATCATGTGTGGACCACCTACCACCAACACCTCTGTTTTGTCAGAGTTCAGCCTCAGCCAGCTGGTGTTCATCCAATTTTGTAAATCCACTAGACACGCATTTATGGATGCTGATGGGTCTTGGGTGCCAGGCTTGAAGGACAGATACAGTTGTGTGTCATCTGCATAACAATGGTATCCTAGGCCATAGTTCTGGATTATTTTGCCCAGTGGGAGCATGTAGATTGCAAAGAGTAATGGTGATAGTACAGAACCCTGTTGAACTCCATAGGCAAGTGGCCCTGGATTAGAGTAGTGTGTGCCCAGACATACTTGCTGTGTCCTGCCAGATAGGAAGGTCTGAAACATGCTAAGAACAGTACCCCTTAGGCCACAGTAATTCTTCAGTCGCTGGATTAGTATTTCATGATCTACAGTATCAAATGCTGCAGACAAGTCAAGAAGAATCAGAATTGAGCAATCACCCTTGTCCCTTGCAGTAAGTAGATAATTCATTACTCGGACTAATGCTGTTTCAGTGCTGTGCCTTTTCCTGAATCCTGACTGAAAAGTATCAAAGATGTTATCTGTAAGCCTGGCTTCTAACTGGTTGGCGACTGCTTTCTCGATAACTTTTGATAGGAATGGTAAGTTCGCCACAGGTCTGTAGTTGGTCTCACAGAATCAGGATCTAGTGATGGTTTCTTCAAGAGGGATTTTATGATTGCTTTCTTTAGTTCTTCTGGGAAAAGTCCACTTTGCAAGGAGCACTGGGTTATTTTGTGAAGTGCTGGCCTAATCAGCACTGGGCACTGCATTAAGGATCCAGTTGGGCCAGGATCCCGGTTGCAGGTAGTGGGGCGGAGACTTTGAATGAGAATTCCAAAATCTTCTTCACTCAGAGTGTCAAAGACTTGCCATGGTGGTACGGTAGTAGACATAAACAAAGTCCAGTGGTCCAGTGGCCAATTGATGTTGCTGGTGTAATGCTGGCACGGATGGCAGACACCTTTTTTGTGAAGAAGGCAGAGAATTATTCACACCTTTCCCTGGAGTATGTGGTTGGGGCTTTTAGGCAGGAAGGATTGCAGAGTGATTGCACTGTGTGGAAGAGTTGAGCTGTTGTTGGCTGTAGATATTTTGTGCAAGATAAAGTCTGATTTTTTTTTGGGTTATTGCTTGTTGGTATTGTCTGAGGTATTGAACTAGGCTAGATTTGTGTTCCTCAGACCCTGATTTACGCCTCTGTCTTTCTAGTCTGCACCCTTTCTTTTTTAGATCCATGATGGTTTTGTCAAACCAATTAGCTTTCTGCTTTTTGGTTGCTGATTTGGTGCTCCATGGGGCAATATTGTCAAGTGTTTCATATATCGTGTTGTTGTACTGGGTCACTAGAGTGTTGGGGTCCATTTGATTGTGGAGCAGATTTGTAAAATCCAGGTTGGCAGTTAACCTCTCTTGTTAATTTATTCAGGGGACGGATTTTGATTATTTCTTTAGGGTGCTGCTTGATAGGGTGATGTTCAATAGTAAACTGTATTATGTGATGGTCTGACCACACCACTGGAGTTACTGTTATGTTACTAATGATCGATGGATGGGTCTGGCCACTATCCAATCACGATTAGGTCTTCCATCCTTAGATCCATGGGCCCTTCTTCAGTTTCAACATTTCCTACTAACCAAAGGTTCCAAGCAGAGTCTCTCTAGAGACCTCACTTCTTTTGAAAAATTATGCAATGGAGAAGGTTATGTCACAAAATGTCTTTCTCAGATATACTCCCTCCTCATAACCAATTCTGATCTTTCTTCATCTATGCGGACTAGATGGGAAACGGATTTAGGTAAAACTTTCTCCGACACCCAATGGCAAAAGATCATACTCTTTGCACAAAAGTCCTCGACCTTAGCTCGCATACAAGATTTGGGCTATAAAATGCTAACCTAATGGTACCTCACTCCAGACAGGCTCCACAGGATATTCCCCAACTCTAGCTCTCTGTGCTGGCGCTGCTCGCAACAGGGAGGAATGCTCTTTTATATCTTCTGGAGCTGCCCAGACCTGACCCCATTTTGGTCTTCGGTTAAATCAGTAGATCCTTCAGATGACCCTGCATACTACCTTCTCCATAATACACCTAGAAGCATAGGGAGATACAAGAAATCTCTTTCAAAACATATGATCAATGCACCTAGAATTATGATAGCCCACCACTGGAAGGCGACCCAAATCCCATTGGTTTCTGAATGGTTGAAAGAACTGCAGAATATAGAGCAAATGAAACACCTGACTCTATCTCTTCACAACAAAGACAAACAATATAGCCGCACCTGGGCCCCATGGTCTGAATATGAAGCATCAGATGCTTTTAAAAACCTGATAGGACCACAAGTGCAGACTTAATGGGCTTGTCTCTCTGATGTTTATGGTCACTTTTGGATGACTAATAATCGGTCCTTTGGGACCCTCCCACTTTAGCGGAGGACATGTGCCCCTGGGTGCCACCACTGAACCTTTTCTTTCTTCTTCTTTCTGTTTCTTCTGTCTTCTCTCATATCTCTTCCTTTCCTTCTCACTCTCTTTCTATTCTCAAATTTCTCCATTTTCCTCTTCTAATTTAGCAGTTGTTTAGATGGCACATATGCAGATGAGGCTTTCTTGATAAGCGACAATACGCAATTTATGGATCCCTGGTGTCATTAGAATAGGTAATAGGGGTTATTCTAGGTGTATGATCCCTCTGGGCCCTGGAATTCCCCATAGCTTTAATTATACCGATCTGGTATTAGAAGGGATCCATGCTTGATGCACATGGGGGCAGACGTGTTTTGACAGCTTAGTTCATAATAAATGGTTCAATATAGCATTGGATGTCTCATCACAAAATTCTTTTTTTTTTTTTTTATTATTTAAGCTATCTATATGTGTACATGCTATGCTATATGTGTCAGTGGGTTGACACTGGTAGTTGACCATTGCTTAAAGGGACTCTGTAACAAAAATGTCATTGTGTTTTCTACCATCCTACAGGTTCCTAAACCTATTATAATGTGCTCTGGCTTAATGCAGCACTTTCTACTATCACCATCTCTGTAATAAATCAGCTTATCTTTCCCCTGTTGGATTTGTCGTCCTGTGTCTGGAAGGCTGCCAACTCTTCAGTGTGATCTGATATGCATGCCCCCTCTATGCACACTCCCCTGTGTGTGTGTGTTATTTACATTAGCCAGCTTTTCTCTGCTCTCTTATCTTTTACAAGCTGGATAAATCCTCTGTTCACATACTGATGAGTCACATACTGCAGAATTACAGACAACGGGGCAGAGCTGTCTGCAAGAAGAAACAAACAATCATCTTGTAACTCTTCAGTGAGCTGCAGGGGGAAAGAAACACACAAATGATCTCTTGAGATTCAAAAGGAAGGCTGTATACAGCCTGCTTGTGTATGGATGTATTTTCTATGTGTGGACATACTGTACATCAACCTACTTCCTGTTTTGGTGGCCATTTTGTTTGTTTACAAACAAACTTTTAAAAACTGTTTTTGACTACTTGTAATGCGGTGGGGAGCGGCGAAATTGTGACAGAGGGTAATAGGAGATGTCCCCTAACACACTGGTATGTTTACTTTTGTGTGATTTTAACAATACAGATTCTCTTTAATATTTGTACTGTTTAGACATAGTATGTTAAATAATGTACCATTCTCTCGCTGTCTTTTTTTCCATTTTGTTGTATTTTAAAAGAAAAAAATTCTTGAAAATAAAGAATGTTTTAAAAAAAAAAAAGCCCCACACAATATCACATTCTACCTTTGTTATTGTAGAGAAACTATCATTTGCATACACTGCTCCAGCAGGGGGCTGAACCAACACTTAAAAACCACTGCATATGGCGGGGAGGGGAATAAGGACATCACTGCCCACTTCTGATTGAGAGATTTTGCACCCTGACTCAAGTAGAGGCCGAGACCACCACTTTTGAGTCTGTTAAACACATTTTTCAGTAGAAAAAATAGATATACAGCAGTGTCCGCGTTATCTGTAATTCAGGCAACTGCAAGTCTCAACTAACAGGTATGCCTGATGGATAATGGGGACTGTTTCTTAGAGGGTTTTGGAGCCATAAAAATACTAAGCGAGCCTCCAGTGATGTCTTGTAGTCTCCCTGCAGCTCCTTGCGGCTTTCTGGCGCAGTGCACGAAAGCCGCCGTGTCACCTAACCCGATGCAGGTCAAGTGACACATCAGTTTACGTGCACAGAGGATGCCATAAAGCCGCCAGGGGCCCACTAGGATCTGCAGAGAGACTACAAGACATCGCTGGAGGCTCAGTGAGTATTTATGCTGGTTTGTGCTTTTTTTAGTCTGGTTGGTCAAGCAACAGGCAAGCACATGTATCCGTCATCCGGAGATCCTCACTGGTGCTGGATAACAAGGCATACGTATAAGTGTGTTGTTGGTGAGTTGGGCACAAGGTGAGCCGAATGACAGCTCTCCCTGCTGCTGCTAAACTCCCCAGCGGCATTAAATACTATTCCCCCTCTGAGCCGTCGCAACTCGGAGGGAGGTGTAATCTCCGGCAATCACTGGAGCTCCAAATTACTCTTACGTGCCCCATGCAGCATAACATTGCACCTGGTTTTGGCACCCGGCTCTGAGGGCCATGCGCCAAAAGCACCTGCTTTGATACCAGGGACTCTGCTGTATTGACACAGGTCTGTATATCAGTCCTGAAAGAAGGATGAACGAGGAACAAAGAGCGACTGTCGGGAGCTGTGTAGAAGGCACTGAAAAAAATCTGTAAAAATTTGCAGCAGCCACTTCTTCCTCATTCCTCTATGATTACAGAAAATAAAGGTATAAACAATTTGCTTTGCCCTTGGTGCAAGCTTAAAAAAAAAAAAAGTTGGGCAACCGTCCTGTTTTTACTTTGTCTCCGTTATTTTAAAATAATCCACAGCAAGTGACTTGTTGGGATGATCACATGTATTCTTGAGTCAAGCACTCGCAGCAGCAGGAGCTACACATAAAGCTGATTCGCAGATTAACTCTGATCACAAGCCATGTTCTTTAACATCTGACATTCAGACAGAAACATGCCATATGCTGACAAGTATATCTGCCACAAGTTAATTAAATCTGTGGAGTGCACAATATGATAAGCAGTAAGTGTTTTCAGCAGATTATATATTTTTTTCACACAACACTGCTGAACGGATACTGATTAGGACATATCTCATGATTCTTTGTTACAAGTCCCTGGGGATTTGTTCATACATTGTACTATAATGATCGATTATGAATTATTCTGTTTTTGAACCACTGAACATTCAGTTATATCCTGTATTTGTATGTTTATCACAAATGTTCTTCTTAAATAAGAAAAAAATACTTTTAATGCAGCATAAGAAATTGATAGACAAGAGACACAAGACAAATAACATTTATATTGCACTTTTCTCCTGGAGGACGCAAAGCACTTGAGCTGCAGCCACTAGGGAGCGCTCAGTAGGCAGTAGTAGTGTTAAGGAGTCTAGCCCATGGACTCCTTATTGAATAGGTGCTGGCTTACTGAACAGGAAGAGCTGAAATTTGAACCCAGGCTAACTGTGTCAGAGGCAGAACCCTTAACCATTATGATAGATACGATAGATAGATAGATAGATAGATAGATAGATAGATAGATAGATAGATAGATAGATACAGTAGATAGATATGGTATTTTTGGAAAATAATACACACCTTTTCTCCCCCAAAAAGGGAGAGAAAAAGTCCCTGCATCTTATATTCCAAAGACGGTGACCCACCGAGATGTCGGGGACTCACTGCATTTTCCCCCTGATTCATCCTTTGCACCCCCCCCCCCCCCTTCTCTCCGCGTGTATAGTAAAGTGAAGCAGCTGCTTGTCTCACCTGATCCATTGGTTCCAGTGGGTTCCAGTGGCGATTGCAGGCCTCTCTTCTCCTGCATGTCTCCCCTAGTGACGGCTTCTGCTGATGACATGATCAGCAGAAGCCATCACTAAGGTAGCCGTGTGAGAGAAGAAAGGTCTGCAATCAACGCTGGAACCGATGAATTGATGGCAATATGAATACAATAAGCAGGGCTGGTTCTAGACTTTTTTCTGCCTGAAGCAAAACATTGTGTGTGTGCAAAGCTGGACCAGAGAGGAGAGACACATCAGGCTTTCCATTGCAGGCACTGGCACTACACTTACCTCCTTCTGCTTACTCCAAGACAGCAACTACTCCCTGCTGGCGTGCAGCATCTGTTCCTCAGGAGGATGCCGGGTTTGTGCTGCAATAGCGCCACATCACTCACCCAATCTCAGCAGATTAGCAATTGGATCACCAGCCACACGTAAAGTCTAGATTTCAACCTGACTACAGCAGTGCCTCATGTGACCCGGAAGCGTGTAACAGGTCACAAGAGCCACCTCTGTAGCCATGGATACAGGACGCTGGACCAGGGCAGGGGATGGAGACTGATCGCTGTAACGCTAAAAGCAGGGGAGTGAGGGCTGAGACATACTGTGAGCACTTTCTGAACGCTTTTCTGACCATCAGCGCTGTCTGAGCATTTTTTTTTTAATTCTACCTTTGAATTACATTAAAATCATGGTAAAATCGCAGTAAAAGCACAGCGATCACAATTTAAAAAAAAAATTGTGATCGCAGCAATTTGATAGCAATTTTAATGCAATTTTATTGTAAGTCAAAGGGAGCGTTAAAAAAAACAAAAAAACATTCAGACAATGCTGATGGTCATAAAAGAGCTCAGAAAGAACTCACAGTGTGTCTCAGCCATGAAGTGGCTCCACACATCTAGGGAGGAGGAGACGGGGAGTGCAAGTAGGGGGACATTTGGGGAGGGTAGCCAACATTTACCCCGTCTAATTTTTGCCATCCTGAAGCATGTGATTCACATTTCTTCATGAAAGTACAGTACTGGAGAGAAAAAACAAAGACAAATGGGAGCCCAAATGGTGCAGTATGTCACAAGTATTGGGTATAAAAAGTACTTTATCCACTTGCCGACCGCACACTCATAACGTGCGTCGGCAAAGTGGCAGCTGCAGGACCAGCGACGCAGTACTGCGTCGCCAGCTGCAGCCTAATTAATCAGGAAGCAGCCGCTCGTACGAGCGGCTGCTTCCTGTCAATTCACGGCGGGGGGCTCCGTGAATAGCCTGCGGGCCGCCGATGGCGGCTCGCAGGCTAGATGTAAACACAAGCGGAAATAATCCGCTTTGTTTACATTTGTACGGCGCTGCTGCGCAGCAGCGCCGTAAGGCAGATCGGCGATCCCCGGCCAATCAGCGGCCGGGGATCGCCTCCATGTGACAGGGGACGTCCTGTCACTGGCTGCACAGGACGGATAGCGTCCTGTGCAGCCCAGATCTCCCGGGGGAGCAGGTAGGAGAGGGAGGGGGAGGATTTCGCCGCGGAGGGGGGCTTTGAGGTGCCCTCCCCGCAAAATGATAGCCAGGAGGAGCGATCAGACCCCCCCTGCACATCATCCCCCTAGTGGGGAAAAAAGGGGGGCGATCTGATCGCTCTGAGTGCCCTTTGATCTGTGCTGGGGGCTGCACAGCCCACCCAGCACAGATCACCTAAAACAGCGCTGGTCCTTAAGGGGGGGTAAAGGGTGGGTCCTCAAGTGGTTATAGAAGGGTACTCAAAAAGGTGGGTTGCAAAGGGGGCAACCGACCACTTCAGGCAGGTGAAGTGTTTTAAACCTGACTCCACTCAGGTCTACCAGCAGTCCTGGACTCGTTGCTCTCTTAGCAAAAAACCTGCGCCCCTTGGATAGGTGCGCAAGGCTCCCCACCCAGAAGGGTGGGGGGAGTAAGGTACAGTAGAGGGTAAAGAGGCGCCCAATGTATATAAAAGACCCTCTACTGTTCTTCATGAAAGAACCGCTTCTTGCAGTAAGGTATCAAAAAGATTGAGCCTGGCTCATACATAAAAAAGTTACTACTAGCGGTAAGGACGAGCTGGGCTCATCCTGCAATTCCCCATCGTGAGCTCTTCTCTTCTCCTGCACAGCTGGCATCCATGCTCTCTCCAGCCGCTGGGGTTCTTCAGTTCTTGCTGGATCTTGGTCCGATCTTGCAAGATGGCGGCACCCAGGGAGAGTATGTGCTGCTAGCTGGCGCACATATTTCATCATGAAAGTGAAAAAATAAATACATTCAAAAGTGTTTGTATTAGATTCAGTACAAACACTTGTAACAAATCTAATACAAAAAAAAAAATTAAAATTACAGTTTATAGCCATGCTGGTCAGAACTTGGCCAAGGCGGACTATAAAGACCGCCATGGCTGAGAATTGGGTGTCAGACCGATGTGTACAGCAGCTACATCCCTAATTCCTGAGGCCCATTTCCACTACAAGTGTGATCGCAATTGCAATGGCGCTTAGTTTTCAATTGTTCATGCTGTCTTTTCCACTTGCCGTATAGCACACTAATAGGAAATGAGCACTGCGATTTACATGTATATCGTGGTGCTTTCGCGATAGGCAAAACGGCTGTGATCCACTTTTTTAAGCAGATTGCAGCTAGTGGAAAAAGGCCCCTAAAGAACCTGCATCTTAAGGCTGCTTTCACAGTAAGACGTTGCAGGCGCACGTTAGTGCAGCCTGTAACGCAGCCCAACTCACAGTAATGAAAAATAAATGGGCTGTTCACAGTGCCCACGTTGCGTTACATTGTAACACTGCACGTTATTTAAAAGTGCAGCATGCTGTGCGTTCTGTTTGCACATGCTCAGTATTGTGTGTTTTTTTTTTATTTTGAGGAGAAGAGGAGGAGGAGAGAGTCCGCTATTGTTAGCCACATGGCTAATTAATATTCACTGCACTGCCGTGTAGTGATGGGAAGTTCGGCTCGATTAATTAAATCGGTTTATTGAAAAGAGCCGGATTTCCTATCTCTACTGTTCAGAATCGATTCATCGAAAAGAGCCGGACTTCCCATCACTAGGTTCAGTCCTGCTGCTCTGAATCAATTCTGAACAGTAGAGATAGGAAGTCCGGCTCTTTTCAATGAATCGATTCATTGAAAAGAGCCGGACTTCCAATCACTTCTGCTGTGTTTTCTTCCTGGAGCCGCCGCTGATTGGCTGGCGTGACCAAGTGATGCGGAGTGTTCCGATCACGTGGTCCCCGCAACACCACCAGGCGTTGCGTTAGGGGCACGTTATGCGACCATAACATCCCCTAAAGCGCAACATCCTGGTGGGAAAGAGGCCTTAAGGTGCGTACACACATGCGACTATAGTCGTTTGTAACGATCGTTCCCCGATCTTTACCAACGACGATCGTTACAAAAAACGAACCACCGACTATTAAGTCTAACGACGAACGAGGCAAATCGCTACAAAAGAAAGTTCTGTCTCGGCGGATTTTTCCCAACGACGATCGTTTGCAAAAGTAGTACATCGTTGGAAACGATCGTTCGTACCAGGCTGGACATGCGCATTTCACTTTTTCTCCATGGAATTTTACAATTTTATGCGCAGGCGCATTAAGTGCTTTTACGTGGTGTAACGTTCGTTCTAACGATGTGATCGTTACACACTTTTTAGAACTAACTTTACTTCGGTCGTTCTTTCATCAATTAAAAGATCGTTCGTCGTTAACAACGAACGATCGTTGTCGCATGTGTGTACGTAGCATCAGTGTTGCCATTGCACCAGCACAACGACATTATTTTATGCACCACCCGGAAGACATTCCATTTCAGGTTCTCGTCATCACCCCTCTGTCCCCCTGGATAGCAATTGAAAGCATCATCAGCCAAAGGCCGATGAAGCATGTGTACAGTATTGTTAGTGCCCTGTTGCATGGCAGGGATCACTGAAGCTACATACTTGCCCTCAGATGTCTTCTAGGGATGATCGGAAATGTCTATTTCCAACTCCACGGAAATTCTGATTTTTGACTTTCCGTTGTTCCAATTTCTGATTTCCAAGGAGTGCTTTATTAATCTTTTTTTTTTTTCATCAAAGAATGCAAAAAAGGAAAAAAACAAAACAAAACAGAAATTGAAAAAAAAAACAGAAAACAGAATCTTGTGATTGGTCCACAATTAAAATTTTGCATAAAACTTCTGCATTCTCTGATTGGTCCAATGCTTCTTTCCGACTGGCGGCGAGAGGCCAACTTTGCAGGGGTTGCTGCTGCTAGCTGGAGGGGATTAGGAGGACGTTGTGAATACAGGACAACTCCAGGGGGCTGCAAGAAGCCCCAGGTAAGTTCAAATCATTTTTTAGACTTAATCCTTTAACCTCTGAATTTTTCCAGAATTTCTGTGCAAAAAGTGGTTCAATTAAATTTCAGGAAATTTTTGCCTGCAACTAACCAAAATGTATCAAAATGAGTTAAATTGATTTTTTTGTAGCCTGAGGCTGCTTTCACAGTGGGACGTTACAGGCGCACATTAGAGCAGCCTGTAACGCAGTCCAACTGACAGTAATGAAAAATCAATGGGCTGTTCACAGTGCCCACATTGCATTACATTGTAACGCTGGACGTTCTGAGAAAGTTTAGCATGCTGTGCGTTATATGTGGTTTTAGCTGCGTTAGACTGTTTGCACATGCTCAGTTAGGGGAGAGTCCGCTATTGTTCCTAGCCACATGGCTAATTAATATTCACTGCACTGTAGTGTTGTCCAGATCATGAACGATTCAGATCATTGATCCGGATCTTTTTTTGTGAGTCGAATCATCCGGATCATTACAGTGAAGGATTTGGTTCACAGTGGATGTATGGAAGAAACAGGAACTGCAGCTTCTGGTCACAAGCACAATCTTCTGCTGCATCTCTCCCTTCCCCATTAGCACCCTCAATGTGCCTTCATTCTCCTGCACCTCTCACTCTGCTGCACCCCTGCTTCCTGCTTCCCTAGTAAAATGATTCAAAGATTTGGTTCAAAGATCCGGATCTTTTCAATTATCCGATTCGAATCACCTGAATCATTGAAAAGATCCGGACTTCCCAGGATAGCACCAAGAGCCTCATAACGCGGCTCAATCTGACGTCCAACTTCAACACCACCATGCGTTGCATTAGGGGCACGTTATGCGACCTTAACATCCACTAAAATGCAACGTCTTGGTGTGAAAGAGGCCTTAGGCCCCATTCAAATTGCCAACACAAATGGCTGTGCAATCGGAACTGCAATGTGTACGAAGGCACGCCATCTGCGTTTGCACGCGTTGCGTGGTTGATTCCCATTTACTGTAGTGAATGTAACAGCCATGCATTTGGGCAAACAATGCGTGCAATATGCATTCACACACCGCACTGGTCCGCAACGCATGCAGTATGAACATCAGACATTGCAGTCTATACACTTTTGATGTTGTGCATTTCTTCCTCCCGCATGCATTGCCGAAATATAGACGGCAACGTGTGTAATGTGAACGAGGCCTTAAATATTCCTTTATGAACTGGCTTATGTAACTTTTGATCAGGGTCATTTGGGTAGTTTGTGTAGTGATTATGATTTAAAATGAGTAAACTCAGGTGTTTGACAATAAATGGCTTCAGCCAACCACTAACCATGAGTGAAAGAACCTGGTCACCAGGTTCTGCGTGGATCAATGTTCCTGGGTTTTGTGGATTTCTGCATGTCTAAGGCCTCCTTTCCACGGACCGTTGATAGGCAGTGAAATGTCTCTCAAACTCTCTCAACTGCTCACTGCTGCCTGGTAACTGCTTGTTGCTGCATGATAACTGCTTACTGCTGCCTGGTAACTGCTTGCTGAGCAAGGTATTAAAAACAGAGCTAAGAAAAGCCTCTGGGGAGGAAGAGGTGTGAGAGAGGTGTGTCCAGCAGGTTCTGTCAGTCTGCATGGAAAGGGAAGTTGTTTATTTCCAGGAAGTGGCTCTGCTGAGAAGCTATAGAAGGTTACTGCACATGTGTGGAGTGGACTGACATTTGTGTTGCTCAGAGGTGAAAGTAAGCACCTGGCCAGACCAGAGTGGCCTTACCTTTAGTTTGTTGTTTTACTTTATGATTGAACTGCAGACTGTTGTTTATGAATCTGCAGCTAAAAAAAGTTTACTCATTTTGGATACAAACCTGCTTTGAGCTGCTCTGTTACTGATCCCTCACAGTTGGTGGAGGGTGCAGGAAAACTGGACCTAACACTCTTAGATGGGCCACTCTGTTTGGCAAGAGACTTAAAAGCTTTCACAGCAGCATGGAAAAGTTGGTGAATTAATTGGTACTGGCCAATGCCAAACAGTGACAAACCACTGCAGCCATGCAAGAGCAGACCCAGGCAGGGCAGCAGCAGTCTCTGGCGATGTGTGAAAGTCTGGCTGCAGCAGCTGAAGCTGTAGCGGATCATCATGCTGCTGAGCCTGATCAGAAATCTGTGGTCGAATTGGTGCAGCAAATGGTGGTTTATAACTAGGAGGAACAGCTGACTTTCCCTGGCAATGGAGGGTCTATCTGTGCAAGTCATTTCCTCCAGATTACTCCATATGATGATGTGGAGGCTTTCCTTCATACATTTGAGAGGATGGGCAGGACTGATAGTGCCTTTCCTTACTGGTGATGCCCAGAAAGTATACTTTGATCTTGCCCTGCAAAATGCCAAAGACTATGACAAACTGAGGGTTGAGATCCTGAGATGTCTGTGTACATGCACAAGTGGACGTACTCTGCAGCAATCTGCCCACGGTCACAAATGAAAAAAGTGAAAATGAAAAAAAAGGGCTTGAACCAGAATTGAAGTTGAACAGTCCCAAAATTGTTAAAGGATTATGGTTGACCTTTTTTTGCGCTTCCTAATGCAGGCATTGCGAAGATGGGTGAGCCAAGCTGATCCACAGTCAGTAGACCAATTTATTGAACTGGTGGAACACTACCTGGCTGCTGAGGATTCCCTGGCATGGTCAGCAGCCCAGCACTCCTGGATGCAGAAACTGTCTACTTCCCAGGTTACTGGTAAGACAAAAGCTGGGATAGTGGAGGCTGGGAGGGGAAGTCCCCGGAAGGTTCTAAAGGGACAGGCAGAGTTTGCACTGTGTCCACTACAAGGAACCGGGGTCTATTCAGTGTTGATGGTGTAATAATTGGGGACACATTGCTGCTAACTGCCCTCTGGCTAGGGATGGTCGGAAATGCCGATTTTCTGCAGAAAATCCGATTTCTGTCATTGCCAATTACCGATTCAGTGGATTTCCGAGTTCTGATTTCTGAGTAGACTTTTTATGGTTATTTTTTGCATTTTCTGACTGACTGGCCAAATACTTCTGAATTGTTTCTGCATTCTCTGATTGGTCTAATGCTTTTGAGTTCTGTAATTGGTCTGATATTACCGACTTGTAGTAAGGTGTTTCCAATAAAATTTGGTTTCCGAGGTTAAATCGGAAATTTTCTGATCGGAAATGCGGAAATTTAAATTCCGGTAAATCTGAGTGAGCATCCCTACCTCTGGCTATAGACAAAATGGAGTATGATCTTGTCCAGGGAAAGCCCTTGTTTGCTTGACCTGTGTACCAAATTCTGAATCATAGTGTTGTATGCAAACTTTCGCCAATGTCGTTTTTGCTAGGGTCCAGGGAATTGAAATTTCTGCATTTCGGATCGGAATTCAGAAAATTAAAATTGGAAATCCTGTTTACCGCACCTCTGTAATTTTAGCCCAGTCACAGAACTCTGAAGCATTGGACCAGTCAGAGAATGCAGGATTCTTCCGTAAAATTTTACTGTTAGACCAATCACAAGACCTTTTCCATTTTTTCCGATTTTTCTGTTTTTCCAATTTTTTTTTTTTTTTTTTTTTTTTTTTTTTTTTTTTACTTTCCCTGATTAAACAAAATGATAAAACACTCCTCAAGTTGGGATAACGGAAAATCGGAATCTCTGCAGGATCGGAAATCGGCATTTCCGACCACCCCTAATTTTCACATTAAGAAACTATTGCATTGTATTATCACAATATGGCCCAAGGAAACGTTTTGTTTCTTCCCAATGTGAAAATTTATTTTTACAGTGAAAATTTGCAAAATCGCTAAAATCGTTTATTTGCCTTTTCTATGCAAGTACCCCAGGACTGTTTGAAATCAATGCTGAGATAGATGCTGTTGAAGACTTTTATGGTAGCAAAGCTTATTTTCCACTGTCTGTTCTTGCAGGAGAGCTGGAGTTCTCCCTAGAAACCTCGGTGGGCACAATGATTGCAGTGTTGGAGGTGTCTCGGGATAACTTTGGTACTGCCCAGCTGACAGATCACACTTTGAATAAAGCATGGGAAAAGGTTTAGGTGGCGAATGGCAAACCCCATGTTCATAGGGCTGAGAATATTGTGAGAATATTCCCTCACATGGCTGTAAATTGTGATGTACTGTACTACAGTTACAAGATGCTCATTGTGCCTCAGCCTTACTACACTATGGTTCTAGACCTTGCCCATCAACACGCCCTAGGGGGTCATTTAGGGTCAGAGAAAACCAAGCACCGGGTTTTACAAAGCTTCTTTTGGCTTGGAGTGCATGGGGATGTAATGAAATATTGTGAATCCTGCCCAGACTTTCAAATGGGTCCTTTTTGAAACATAAGCCATGGGCTTAGTTTAGCCATTAGTCTGGCCTGCATGGGGTCACCAATATATACTGGTAGTTGTAGACTATGCCACCCAGTAAGCTGAGACAGTGCCCCTGAGAAATGTCTTCCAAGCTGATAGCACGAAAGCTCATCCACATGTTCACAAAAATGGGTTTGTTTAAAGAAATATTGACACTAGGAAACACAGTTTATGTCTAAAGTAATAAGGGAAGTTTGTCATCTGATGATTATAGAACAGTTGCGCACATCAGTGTTCCATCCTCAAACTAAAGGCATTGTAAAAAGGTTCAATAAGACATTAAAAAATATGCTGAAGAAAGTGGTTGGAAAGGCCTCTTGCCTTACCTGTTGTTTACAGTAAGGGAGGTGCCACAGTCTTCCACAGGGTTCTTCCCCTTTGAGTTATTGTATGGGCAGTGTCCACTGGAATTCTAGACATAGAGAAATGTGGGAGCAAGAGGCCATGCCTTACAGAAGTTTGATCAAACGTGTCTTGTATTCAGTATGATATCCAATCAGTCATGAAATTGGTTAGGGAACAAATGCAACAATCCCAGGAGGCTCAGTGTCAAATTTACAATAAATCTGCAAAGGTTTGGTCTTTCAATCCTCGTGACTGAATGCTGGTTTCTAAGGTAGAAAGCAACTTTTTTTTTTTTTTAGCTAAGTGGCAAGGCCCTTATGAAATTATTTAAAAGGTGGGTGAGTTGAATTACAGGGTCTTCCTATACTGGGGTCTGGGGAAACCTACCTGGCTAAACTATACTAGTGACACCTACCTGGCTAACCTATACTGGTGCCACGTACCTGGCTAACCTATAGTGGCTACCTATATTTGAAGCAACTATTCCTGGCTACCTATACTGGTAGAAACTATTCCAGGCTACCTATACTGGGCAATATATTCTAGGCTACCTATTCGGGGGCAACTATTCCAGGCTATGTATACTGGGGGCAACTTTTCCAGGCTATGTATACCATGGACAGCTATTCCAGGCTACCTGTACTGACCGGGGAGGGGGGCGCAACTATTCCAGGCTTCCTATACTGGCCCGGGGGGTGGGACAACTATTCCAGGCTACCTATACTGGCCTTGTGGGTGGAACTATTCCAGACTACCTATACTGGCCTGAGGGGGCAACTATACCAGGCTACCTATACTGGCCTGGGGGGAAACTATTCCAGACTACATATACTGGGGGCAACTATTCCAGACTACATATACTGGGGGCAACTATTCCAGGCTACCTATACTGGGGGCAACTATTCCAGGCTACCTATACTGGGGGCAACTATTCCAGGCTACCTATACTCAGAGAAACTATTCCAGGTTACCTATACTGGGAGCATCTATTGCAGCATCTATACTGGGGCAACTATACCAGGCTTCCCATACTGGGTGCAACTATACCTGGCATTATCTTCCGTGATCACTTAGCATGCCGCACCCACTCCATTCCTATTCTTTTTTTTTTGGGGGGGGGGGGGAGGGGTTGTCACTTAGTACCCAGCAGCACCGGGTGTGAAATGGCTGAGGTACGCCAACGCCACTGCTCTGGGGAGGAAGAGGTGTGAGGGTGGTGTGTCAAGCAGGTTCTGTCAGTCTGCATGGAAAGGGATTCATTTTGTGATCCAGAAAGCTGGCTCTGCTGAGAAGCTACTAGTCTCCATGTTACTTCTCATGTTTGGGCTGACATTTGTATTGCTCAGAGGTGAAAACCAGAGTGCCCTTACCTATATTGTGTTGCTTTGCTTTATAATTGGACTGCAGGCTGTTGTTTGTGAACCTGCTGCCAAACTTGTTTTAACTCGTTTAGGATACAAACCTGCTTGGAGCTGCTCTGTTACCGCTAAATGCAAATCATTTGAAACTGATCCCTCACAAAAAGATAGAAAAAATATGAAAGAAGGTGTCTAGTCTCTCCATAACCTGATCATTGCCTTGTCATTCTTTGTTCCGATTGTGTCCGCTCAACTGCGCAGGCACACACAGCTTGCGCCTGCACGGTAGAGCGAACCTGACTAGGCTATTTCCACTGGAGCCTGAGCGGAAAGCCACTAGTGTGCATACGTGCAGTGGTGACGAGCACCGACAAGGGGTCCTTCAGGGGTGCCAGCGCTGGATTCCCCTCTGCTGAGGAGGACGGGGTGAAGCATCTTTAGGATCCAGAGGCTTCCCCTCCTAAGGTAATTTCCCCACAAGAGGACTTTTTTTTCCCTTCAGATTTACTTCAAAATCATCCTAAAGGGAAAAAAAGTGCCCTGAGGAGGTACTTACCTCGAGAGCCCAAATAGGCTTTCCCGTCTTCAGCAGAGGTCATCCAGCAGTGGCACCCCTGAATGTCACTCCCCAGCCATACCCCTCCCCCCCCCCCCCCCCCCCCCAACGCAACACTGCTTAACGGATACTGATTCGGACATAGCTCATGATCCTTTGTTAAAAGTCCCCGGGGATTTCTTCATACCTTGTGCTATGATTGTTTATGAATTTTTCTGTTTTTGAACAGCTGAACACCATTCTATCTATCTATCTATCTATCTATCTATCTATCTATCTATCTATCTATCTATCTATCTATCTATCTATCTATCTATCTATCTATTTATATTAAAGTGGTTGAGGCTGCTGATTTGCATGGGCTACTACCTTGTCACTAGAGATGTATGTGTATTCGGCATCAGGCAATCCCCACCGTTGCCAGATACTGGAGACTTTGCTGTAATCAGTGAGAGAGAAAAACATTTCTATCTAGGGGTATTGAAGGTAATGTAGTAGTATAGATAAAGCTTCCAATTACATTTGCACTTAGCGTGTCACAGTGCCATTTTGGAGGCTATAAATGCTGGTGCCATTACTATGTGAAAAGTTAACAGCTGATTGTTGTGTGATTGGAAGGAGCTGAGACTTGTGTGTCTCCTTATTTCCTGCTTTTTGCCATTATTGTATTGCCACAAACCTACTTATTTATAGTCCCTTGCATATGTATTCACCCTTATAACGACATATGCATACCCACTGACACACATCACATTTTCTCTACTACTCCTACTATACTTTCAGTGACGTAGCTAGACATTATGGGGCACCATAGCAAAACGTATATGGGGCCATAAAATGTAGGTATTCTTGAGAAATGCCACCTACCCCTACCCCATGGATATGAGTTAACTGGGAGATTTCCATTCTCATGTGCTCTATACTGCAAATAGTCCATGGGCACTTAGATAAAATCATTGTCAGGCTTGTCTGGTCAATGACTATAGGTCAGGCTGTATGGCTATATGACTGACCTATAGCTCACCCCGTAACACCTGCAAAAACTCCTACCTAACACAATACTACAATATACCCTGCAGGTAGATGATCTATACAGTGGGTTGCAAAAGTATTCGGCCCCCTTGAATTTTTCCACATTTTGTCACATTACTGCCACAAACATGAATCAATTTTACTGGAATTCCACATGAAAGACCAATACAAAGTTGTGTACATGTGAGAAGTGGATCGAAAATCATACATGATTCCAAACATTTTTTCCAAATAAATAACTGCAAAGTGGGGTGTGTGCGTAATTATTCAGCCCCCTGAGTCAATACTTTGTAGAACCACCTTTTGCTGCAATTACAGCTGCCAGACTTTTAGGGTATGCCTCTACCAGCTTTGCACATCTAGAGACTGAAATCCTTGCCCATTCTTCTTTGCAAAACAGCTCCAGCTCAGTCAGATTAGATGGACAGTGTTTGTGAACAGCAGTTTTCAGATCTTGCCACAGAGTCTCGATTGGATTTAGATCTGGACTTTGGGCGATTCTAACACATAGATATGTTTTGTTTTAAACCATTCCATTGTTGCCCTGGCTTTATTTTTAGGGTAGTTGAACCTCTGCCCCAGTCTCAAGTATTTTGCAATTTCCAAGAGGTTTTCTTCCAAGTTTGTCCTGTATTTGGCTCCATCCATCTTTCCATCAACTCTGACCAGCTTCCCTGTCCCTGCTGAAGAGATGCACCACCCGAGCATGATGCTGCCACCACCATATTTGACAATGGGGATGGTGTGTTCAGAGTGATAAGCAAGTGCTTGTGGCAAACTGCAAATGGGACGACTTATGCTTTCTGTTAACAATGCCTTTCTTCTTGTCACTCTTCCATAAGAGCCAACTTTGTACACTGCATGACTAATAGTTGTCCTATGGACAGAGTCTCCCACCTGAGCTGTAGATCTCTGCAGCTTGTCCAGAGTCACCATGGGCCTCTTGCCTGCATTTCTGATTCAGCGCTCTCCTTGTTCGGCCTGTGAGTTTAGGTGGCCGGCCTTGTCTTGGTAGGTTTACAGCTACCATACTCCTTCCATTTCTGAATGATCGCTTGAACAGTGTTCCTTGGGCATAGCCGGCCTTTGATATGAGCGACCAGAGCGGTCGCTCAGGGCGCCGGCTTCCAAGGGGGCGCCTATAGCTGGTTGCCTATACTGAGGGCACCTACACCTGATTTCCTATACTGGGGGCACCTATAGCTGGCTACCTTTACTGAGGGCTCCAACACCTGGCTACCTATACTGGAGGCACCTACGCCTGGCTACCTATGGGGGGATGGAGACCTTCAACTGACTTCCTGTACTGGGGGCACCTATGCTTGGCAACCTATATTGAGGGCACCTACACATGTGATTCTATACTGTGGGCACCTATATCTGGCTACCTACCTCTACTGAGTCTGAGGGCGCTTGGGGGGGGGGGGGGGGGGGGGATAGCTGCACAGCGGCTATAACGCGTGGTGCAAATTGTCAGTGCTGTGCTATCATTCTAAATGGGGGGAGGCGGATAACTGTCCCACTAATTGTTTTTATTAATATTCCTGAAAGGTTCTAGCCTTCATTTTTAAGTGTATTCAGGATAATGCACTCCTTCCATCCATTCATTGTTATTAATAGTATTTTTTCTATTATACATATGTGATGTGTCACAGAGATCTGAGCATTTGGCGTGATGTGTCACAACGTCAAAAAGGTTGGGAACCACTGTCCTAGGAGATATCTCAGGAGAAAAGGTGAATTGCATATGGGCCTGTGTGTGTATACGTGCGTGTGTGTGTATATGCACGTGGGAAGAGGACATCAGTTTTCGCTCAGTGCGCTGTGAAACCTAAGGCCGGCCCTGTCCTTGGGATGTTCAAGGCTTTGGAAATCTTTTTGTAGCCTACGTCTGCTTTAAATTTCTCAATAACTTGACTCTTGACCTGTCTTGTGTGTTCTTTGGACTTCACGGTGTTGTTGCTCCCAATATTCTCTTTGACAACCTCCTGAGGCCCTCACAAAGCAGCTGTATTTGTACTGACATTAGATTGCACACAGGTGCACTCTATTTAGTCATTAGCACTCATCAGGCAATGTCTATAGGCAACTGACTGCACTCAGATCAAAGGGGGCCGAATAATTATGCACACACCACTTTGCAGTTATTTATTTGTAAAAAATGTTTGGAATCTTGTATGATTTTCATTCCACTTCTCATGTGTACACCACTTTGTGTTGTTCTTTCATGTGGAATTCCAATAAAATTGATTCATGTTTGTGGCAGGTATATGGCAAAATGTGGAAAACTTCAAGGGGGCTGAATACTTTTTCAATCCACTGTGTATACAGCGCTCCTCTTCTCATATCATAACCTGCAGGATGAAAACCTGTACATAGTGCATTACTGTTATATTTTCACACTGACACCCCAGTGATTTAAAGTGCTCCACACGTGCTCCACACTTGGTGTAATAATTGCCACGACCCCTTCAGAATGCAGGCTCACCAGATATGGTCCACCTCACTTTTCAGGTGGGTCTCTCGCATGAATCAATAAGCCAGCGAACCAACAGCCTCAAATCTTCAAAAGAGTTTAATCCAGATTCCTCTTAAAATCACAATAAAACAACAAGGCCAAACATAGCGTAAAACCGTAAAACATTAGTAGCCAATGCCCTGCGCTAAAATGCACTCACGTCATATAGGTGGATAATGCGCATATCAGGCCCAGATAAGCCTTGCGGTGTCACCTCCAATGCGGTTTCGGCGTCCCGTCTCCGCTGCGGCGCTTCCGCTTGTGTATGTATCGCTTACACAAGCGGAAGCGCCGCAGCGGAGACGGGACGCCGAAACCGCATTGGAGGTGACACCGCAAGGCTTATCTGGGCCTGATATGCGCATTATCCACCTATATGACGTGAGTGCATTTTAGCGCAGGGCATTGGCTACTAATGTTTTACGGTTTTACGCTATGTTTGGCCTTGTTGTTTTATTGTGATTTTAAGAGGAATCTGGATTAAACTCTCTTGAAGATTTGAGGCTGTTGGTTCGCTGGCTTATTGATTCATGCGAGAGACCCACCTGAAAAGTGAGGTGGACCATATCTGGTGAGCCTGCATTCTGAAGGGGTCGTGGCAATTATTACACCAAGTGTGGAGCACGTGTGGAGCACTTTAAATCACTGGGGTGTCAGTGTGAAAATATAACAGTAATGCACTATGTACAGGTTTTCATCCTGCAGGTTATGATATGAGAAGAGGAGCGCTGTCTGCATATGTATCAATAGACTGTCTGTGGATTGATGATAGCGAAGACTCTGAACTTGCTGTGGACATAACTACTAATTAATCTTGGGAAAGTTTTTGTGGGTGGGCGCATTCTGTACCATTATAAATCCACTGTGTATATATATATAATTTGTCACCAGAGGCCTAGAGGATGAGGCAATCCAGGTGAATGAATCAGATGACTGCAGAGACAGATGTTTCAGAATGGCAAGGCAGTCCAGATAATACTTTCCAGAGATAGTGTAGTCTCGGCAAGCCGAACTCAGTCCAGGCAGTGTTCATGCAAGTCCGGGTCCAAGCAGAGGTCAAGCCAGGCAGTTAGCAAGCGTAGTCCAGGTACAAGAGCAAGGTTGGAAACAGGAAATCCAGTAGAGATAAGCCTAGTCGGCAACAGGAATCAATCAGAGGTAAAACGTGGTCACGATACAAGGCAATAATCGGCAACAGGAATCAATCGGGTAGTGAGTGCATACCCAGCAATAAGCCACAGCTAATGCTATCACGGGCGATGACTGGGGGCGCTCACTGAGTTTAAATACAAGAGCTAACCAATCAACACAAAGCAGAATTGAAATTAAACCAATAGTTATTCAGCGTTTCAGCAGAACAGCTGACACGTAGGCACACGTGAACTACTGTTTACATCTGTGGAGCGCATACTGGGAACGTGTCCTCCGCTTATCCAATGGCGCCTGGGAACCACACTGCGCTCCAGCGATGTCAGCGGCTCGCCGAGACTCGGAAGTCTGAGCTGCAGCCCGGGTCTCAGCGTTCTGTCACTGCATACACACTGTGGACCTTACAATCATAGAGTGGAGGAACACAAGAAAGTTGGTGAAAACATCCAAATACGACCTGGGGACCCTCTACTCCAGGGCCCTATAACAGCTGCTATGGCTGCTATGACTATTGCTACATCCTTGTACACTTTCCCAATGTGACTACAAACTTTCTCCTGACATTCCAGTGCCCAATAAGCACCAATTGGCTAGTCCTTTATTAACGTGTTTATCACAATTTTTCCTCCTAAATTAAACACGAAAACAGAACAAACACAAAAAAACAAACTTTAAATGAAGCATAAAAAACAGACAAAATAATATATAAAACAATTTATGTTAAGTTTTTTTGTCACACAAGGAGTATAGCAGAATGCAATACATTACATGCATTATTCTCTGCTCATCATGAGCAAAACGCAGCACACATAATTTTGCTTAATGCAGTTTATTGCATACACTCCCTTATTCTATAGCAACCAGGGAGGGGAGGAATATGGTCAAACAGGCTGTGACCTCTGTGGTATAATGTTTTATTAATTTTGTATAACACTGTTTTTAATGTAAAGCACCTTATTTATGCACCAGTCACTTTAGTCACCCCCAATGAAGTCCCCTGTAAGAGGGGGAAAACATGTAGGGTATTTTCTTATTTGTGCATTCACATTAGACTGGGGTAGACTTGAAGGTGAACCTAAAGTGACACTAAGGTCCCCAGTTAAATTTACCTGGGTCTTCTTCCAGCACTAAACATTCCAGGTAAAGGGAGCGCAATCGAGCAGGCACACAGATGGGGCCACACCTGCTCAGTAGCCCAGGATTGGCTGAGTTGGCCAGATTTTGAAGGGGCAGAGCAGCTGAAGGGGAAGAGCAGAATGATGTCGAGGGACCAATACAACTACAGGTGGTTGAACGAAGCCCCATTTTAAGCTCGGGACCTCAGTGTCACTTTATGTTATCACAGCAAAAAATAATTTTACCAAGTTTAAAAACCATTCTTCTTTGTATTTTCAAAAACAATTTTCTCAAAAACTGCTGTATTTTTTGGACTATACCACTTACTTTTTCTCCCCCAAAAGTGGGAAAAAAGACACTGCATCTCATGGTCCAAATGCAGGGAGTTTCTGACTTGTGAACGCCTGCTAATACCTCCAACCCGCTGCAATGTCGGGGACTTCCTGTACTGTGCCCATGCAGAGAAGGACAAAGGGGGACACAAAGGGGCATGAAGGACACAAGGGATTACACAAAGGGGCATAGAGGAGGACACAGGGAGACCAGAGGTACAAGGCGGCATGGGGTACTAAGGGGGCATAATCCACAAGGTGCCCCTTCACCATAGATGCACCACGTTGAGTATATATTTTTTTCTCCTGGTTTTTGTCCTCTAAAACTAGGAGCATCTTATGGTCAGGAGCATTTTTTAGGTCGAAAAATATGGCACTTTTTTTTTTTTTTTTTTTTTTTTTTTGACTGGTTCCTACTCTTCACCTTAAAGGAAACCTAAAGCAAACCTGAAAAAAAGTGTTAAACTTACCTGGGGCTTCACCCAACTCCCTGCAGCTGCGCTGTGTGCACGCCGGGACAAAACGATCCTCTTGTCCCCCGCCACCACTAAGTTTCTATTTCAGTGACTTGGCCAGTCAATGACTAATGTGCCTTTGTGTCCATGGCCGCGCACGCCCCTGTTCAAGCTCCCAACGCCGGGAGCATCCTGCGCATGCACAGTACAAGAAAATCTCATACTGAGCATGCACAGGACAATTGTAATTATCCTGCACATGCTCCGTGCGTAATTAAAAGTGAGTTGTATGGTTTTAATTAAAAGTGAGATCTATTGCAGTGGCAAGCACACTTAGCAATTAAACAGGTATTCTGTAAAACACTCTGCATATATTCACTTGAAGGGCACCTGAACTGAAAAGAAATCTGCAAACTAAAAACGCCAATGAGAGGAGTATGAGGTACTTACCAGTCCATGAGTTTTGGTTGGTATCCCATCTGGTGCAGAAGCTGTACTGATCAAATATGCATGCTCAGAATTTTCCTGGCCATGGCTGCTGTGCATTACCAGGTCGAAGCATGATATTACAGGCCGGGACATACTGAGAATCCGGTAGGCCCCCAGCAAAACTGAGCTGGCTAGGCTCCTTGCAAAACCCTGACCCCCATTTCAAAAATGTTGGCTTGAGTCTCCTCATAATGGCTCATAATGGCTCATAATAATTTTGCGGCATGAAAGGGAAATTTGGGGACTCTTAGTGGGAGCCTCAGGGAGCTGAATTTACCTTCCATGCTGCAAAATGCGGCCTGGAGGCACCCAGTTAGCGTCAAAAGGGGACAATTTCTGTGGACAGGCTTGCAGAAAACAAAATTGACTTTCAGATAACAAAACTCTGGCATTGCATAGCGGGTGTGGAGCTATGCAATGCCGTAATTTTGTTATCTGCAAGCCAATCTGCCAAAATTGCCCCCTCTTGCCACTACTCGGGACTCTGGAACCTCCGGGAACCGAAATTTAACTTCATAGCATATTGCGGCATTGTGGAAGAGGAGGACTAGCTTTAGGATTACGGAAATTGGGGGTTAGGCACCACCAGGGAAGGGTTCTGTGTGAGAGTATGGTTATGTTTATGCATAGTAAAATATTAGTAGTTATTACCAATATTTTACTATCAAGATCCAGTAGTAGAATATAGTTTGATTAGCAGCATTCCCTTTTGCCTTTTTTTCATGCATGCTATTGTTACACCCCTGCCAGAGGTGCCAGTGAGACCCCAAGCGGGGGCCTGCCTCGCCTGTATGCTGGTGGCCAGCATACAGGCGAGGCAGGCCCCCGCTTGGGGTCTCACTCACACTGCGCTGGGCCTCGTTCTGCTGCTGGGGTATATACCCATCTAACCTATACTGGGGGTATATACCTATCTAACCTATACTGGGGGTATATACCTATCTAACCTATACTGGGGGTATATACCTATCTAACCTATACTGGGGGTATATACCTATCTAACCTATACTGGGGCTATATACCTATCTAACCTATACTGGGGGCATGCATATACCTATCTAACCTATACTGGGGGCATGCATATACCTATCTAACCTATACTGGGGGCATGCATATACCTATCTAACCTATACTGGGGGCATGCATATACCTATCTAACCTATACTGGGGGCATGCATATACCTATCTAACCTATACTGGGGGCATGCATATACCTATCTAACCTATACTGGGGCATGCATATACCTATCTAACCTATACTGGGGGCATGCATATACCTATCTAACCTATACTGGGGGCATGCATATACCTATCTAACCTATACTGGGGGCATGCATATACCTATCTAACCTATACTGGGGGCATGCATATACCTATCTAACCTATACTGGGGGCATGCATATACCTATCTAACCTATACTGGGGGCATGCATATACCTATCTAACCTATACTGGGGGCATGCATATACCTATCTAACCTATACTGAGGGGTACCTACCTATCTAACCTATACTGGGGCAAATATATTGGTGGCACCTACCTATCTAACCTATATGGGGCACCTACCTATCTAACCTATACTGGGGCCAACTATATGGTCTACCTATACTGGGGGAGGCCTGTAGCTAGCTACCTATACCTGTCTCCACATTGGAGGCGCATTTTACGACATTGCCCTGGGTGTAATTTAGCCTAGAAACTACTAGTATTTGGCTCCACATCACAGCTGCGGCGCTTTGTTTGGAGTTATGGCTATCCATTTTTACCAGCGGCATGCTTCACACGCCACTTCTTTAATGGATGGGAGGCCTCAACGTATGGACTGCTTGGGGCCACCAAAACCTTAGCTGCACCCCTGACCCTTGCTTACACAGGAAGTGGGAGTGCACAGAGCATGCACCTCTCTGTGTGACTGGCTCCAGTCAGGGCCATAAACAGAGGTGACTGGTGCCTGTGCTTTTACTGTATTCAGGCCCGTTTCTTGGGCCGTGCAGGGCGTGCCGCCGCCCGGGCGCTGTTGGGAGGGGGGCGCTGTATTGGAGGGGGGAGCCGGAGCCGCGGGGAGGGCAGCCCGATCTCTCCCTTCCTCTCCTCTCCCGGGCCGCCCTCCGTGCTCCCCCCCCCCCCCCCCTCAGATGCAGAGTAATGCGCAGGGAGCGCTGTATACAACATACCTCCCTGCGTTCCAAGCGCTGCTCTCTCGCCGCCGGTCTCTTCCTCTCTGCCTATACGATGATACACACGCTGCTTCCGGCTACAGGAAGCAGCGTGTGTATCATCGTATAGGCAGAGAGGAAGAGACCGGCGGCGATAGAGCAGCGCTTGGAACGCAGGGAGGTATGTTTGTATACAGCGCTCCCTGCGCATTACTCTGCATCTGAGGGGGGAGCACGGAGGGCGGCCCGGGAGAGGAGAGGAAGGGAGAGGTCGGGCTGCCCTCCCCGCGGCTCCGGCTCCCCCCTCCAGTATAGGGGGGCAGCTACCTATCTAGCCTACACTGGGGGGCACCTACCTAATCTAACCTATACTGGGGGGCACCTACCTAATCTAACCTATGCTAAGGGGCACCTACCTAATCTAACCTACGCTGGGGGGCACCTACCTAATCTAACCTACGCTGGGGGGCACCTACCTAATCTAACCTACGCTGGGGGGCACCTACCTAATCTAACTTATGCTGGGGGGCAGCTACCTATCTAACCTACACTGGGGGGCACCTACCTAATCTAACCTACACTGGGGGGCAGCCACCAACTAACCTACACTGGGGGGCAGCTACCTAATCTAACCTACACTGGGGGGCAGCTACCTATCTAACCTATACTGAGGGGCACCTACATAATCTAACCTACACTGGGGGGCAGCTACCTATCTAACCTATACTGGGGGGCACCTACCTAATCTAACATACACTGGGGGGCAGCTACCTATCTAACTTATATTGGGGGGCACCTACCTACTCTAACCTACACTGGGGGGGCAGCTACCTACTCTAACCTACACTGGGGGGGCAGCTACCTACTCTAACCTACACTGGAGGGGCAGCTACCTACTCTAACCTACACTGGGGGGCAGCTACCTACTCTAACCTATACTGGGGGGCAGCTACCTATCTAACCTATACTGGGGGGCACCTACCTAATCTAACCTACAGGGTGGCAGCCACCAACTAACCTACACTGGGGGGCAGCTACCTATCTAACCTACACTGGGGGGCAGCTACCTATCTAACCTACACTGGGGGGCAGCTACCTAATCTAACCTACACTGGGGGGCAGCTACCTAATCTAACCTACACTGGGGGGCAGCTACCTAATCTAACCTACACTGGGGGGCAGCTACCTATCTAATCTATACTGGGGGGCAGCTACCTAATCTAACCTACGCTGGGGGGGGGGGGGCAGCTACCTATCTAACCTATACTGGGGGACAGCTACCTATCTAACCTACAGTGGGGGGCAACCACCAACTAACCTACACTGGGGGGCAGCTACCTATCTAACCTATACTGGGGGGCAGCTACCTAATCTAACCTACGCTGGGGGGCAGCTACCTATCTAACCTAGACTGGGGGGCACCTACCTAATCTAACCTACAGTGGGTGGCAGCTACCTATCTAACCTACAGTAGGGGGCAGCTACCTACTCTAACCTACACTGGGGGGGGCAGCTACCTACTCTAACCTACACTGGGGGGGCAGCTACCTACTCTAACCTACACTGGAGGGCAGCTACCTACTCTAACTTATACTGGGGGGCAGCTACCTATCTAACCTATACTGGGGGGCACCTACCTAATCTAACCTACACAGGGTGGCAGCCACCAACTAACCTACACTGGGGGGCAGCTACCTATCTAACCTACACTGGGGGGCAGCTACCTAATCTAACCTACACTGGGGGGCAGCTACCTATCTAATCTATACTGGGGGGCAGCTACCTAATCTAACCTACGCTGGGGGGGGGCAGCTACCTATCTAACCTATACTGGGGGACAGCTACCTATCTAACCTACACTGGGGGGCAGCTACCTATCTAACCTATACTGGGGGGCAGCTACCTAATCTAACCTACGCTGGGGGGCAGCTACCTATCTAACCTAGACTGGGGGGCACCTACCTAATCTAACCTACAGTGGGGGGCAGCTACCTATCTAACCTATAGTGGGGGGCAGCTACCTATCTAACCTACACTGGGGGGCAGCTACCTATCTAACCTATACTGGGGGCACTTATCTAACATGTATTGGGGGCACTTACCTAGCTAGCCTATACAGGTGGCAACTGTACTGGCTACCTATATTGCAGGCACCTACCTAAATAACCTATACTGGGGGCACCTACCTATCTAACCTATGCTGGGGGCAACTATTCTGGCTACCTATATTAGAGGCACCCACCTAGCTAACCTGTACTGGGGCACCTACCTATCTAACTTATACCGGGGGCGCCTGCCTATCTAACCTATACTGGGGGCAACTATACTGGCTACCTATACTGGAGGCACCTACCTGGCTAAGCTATAGTGGGGGCAACTATACTGGCTCACCTATGCCTGGCTACCTATACTGGGGGGACCTATACTGGGGTACCTATTCTTGGCTACCTATACTGGGGGGACCTATACTAAGTGCAACTAGACCTGGCTAACCTATACTGCGGACACCCATACCTTGCTCGGGGGGAGGGGGGGGGGCGCAATTTTTACACACTCGCCCTGGGTGCATTTTAACCTAGAAACTGCACTGACTGTATTGGTTACGATCCTGAAGGCTCTAGGTTTCATTAGCGTTCTTTAAATTAGCTGAATACTGTGAACCATTTTGCTTCGCCTCTGTAACCATCTGGGAGTATACAGAGCTTAACTGTCTTAACTCTTTGCTGCAGGAAGTTTAGACTTGATTCTGGGGTTCGCATTAGCAGGTGCATCCCCCTAATGTACACTATGTTCTCATACAAATACCAGGCAGGATATTTAAACAACAAAGTAAGACTATCACCTAAAACCGTGTAATTTTTTTCTTCTAACAGAATGAATTAGATAAGGCCTGTAATGATTTTTACAGATGCTACAGCCACAGTAGATTTTTTTTTTCTTCACCATGAAAAAGTAGAAGGAATTTGTTGACTGCTGACTTTTTCCTATTAAGGGAGAAGGCGGGAACATTTTTTTAATAGAGACTCTGCTGTAAAGAAAGAAAGAAACAATAGCCAGCTGTCACAGCTAACTGATATGCACCTTTGATCAGCCAAATGAATGTTGCAGGCATTTCTTATAGGAAGGAGATTGCTTATCGATCTATATCAAAATATGCATGCTAATCCCAGACAGAGGAGAGTATTTTCAAGTGGAGTTAATAATCTGATTGTTGTCCTGTCTGCTGCAATTCACTGAGCTCCGATGTCTAATCAGTGTGAGGTTCTGCAGTCAAATGCACTTTACGCTTTAAATTTGGATTTGTGACAGTGATTGAGGAGGCCAAGTAAAGATGTTGACAAATCAAATTGTTTGTTCCAGCACTGTTTTGCCAGAGATCAAGTCCAAAGTAATAAGCTGTGAATTTGTTCATTACTTGTAGGGTGAAAAGGAATGATAAAATTCACCTGAACGATGATCACACAGAGCTAGGTGCAATGTGGCACATGTATCGTGCTACCGCATGCAGCAGACACTGCGGCTGAGCGCTTTGAAATAAAGGGGGTACAAAGTAGAACAGTTCCTGGCTCAACATCATCAAATATTCAGGCTTAGAGAGGAAGCTTTACCAAAAGATAGTAGGGGGGGGGGGGGGGGAATAAATAAAGTCATTGCAAAGTAAGAAGTAAAAAAAAAATGAAAAAAAAAATACATACATACATCAAGAAATGATTGCTACTAGCTGCGTAACTTGTTCATGTTGTCTGATCCATCGTGAGCCTGCAAGCCATCATCTTTACTGCTGACAGTCATGTAAAAAAAAAAAAAGGCAGCACCAACTGCCCTTTTTATATATACACCCTCTAACAGTATGATAGGCTACAGTGATATCTATACTCAAACACACACTATATATACATATACGTCTGTGTGCGTGTGGTGTGTGTATGTTTGGATGCTTGTTACTCGATCACGCAGCAATGGCTGAATGGATTTGAATGAAATTTGGTAAACACATAGTGCATTACCTGGAATAACAAATAGGATACTTTTTATCCCCATAATCAAAAAGTGGGCGGAGACAAATACAAATTTCGCTGGGAAAATTTAAACTGCAGTTAACAGTTTACACTGTTAAACTTTGAACAGTTGGTCAGTGGGTGTCTGGGATTAATATTCAGAAAAGGGGGTGAAGCCACACAGAACCAATCAGATTTGTTTCATTTTTATGCAAATTATTAATGCCAAAGACCGCACAGCTCACAAACTAGGTCATTGAGTAATTGTGCGTTAGGGTTAGAAAAAGCGGGCATAGCCAACACCAGCCAAATACATACCCGGGCAATGCCAGAGACCATCAGCTAGTGTGTGTGTATATATGTATATATGTGTATATAGACACACACACACGCGACACACACACACGCGCGACACACACACACACGCGACACACGCACACGCGACACACGCACACGCGACACACGCACACGCGACACACGCACACGCGACACACGCACACGCGACACACGCACACGCGACACACGCACACGCGACACACGCACACGCGACACACGCACACGCGACACGCGACACGCGACACACGCACACACACACGCGACACACACACACGCGACACACACACACACACATGCGACACACACACACGCGACACACACACACACGCGACACACACACACACACGCCACACACACACACGCGACACACGCGACACACACGCGACACACACACACTCGCGACACACACACACACACGCGACACACACACACACACACACACGCGACACACACGCGACACACGCGACACACGCGACACACACACGCGACACACGCGACACACGCGACACACGCGACACACACACGCGACACACGCGACACACGCGACACACGCGACACACACACACACACACCCGACACACGCGACACACACACACACACGCGACACACACACACACACACACACACACACACGCGACACACACACACACACACACACACGCGACACACACACACGCGACACACACACACACACACACGCGACACACACACACACACACACGCGACACACACACACACACACGCGACACACACACACACACACACGCGACACACACACACACACACACGCGACACACACACACACACACGCGACACACACACACACACACACACGCACACACGCGACACGCACACACGCGACACGCACACACACGCGACACACACACACACACACGCGACACACACACACACACACGCGACACACACACACGCGACACACACACACGCGACACACACGCGACACACACGCGACACACACGCGACACACACACACACACACGCGACACACACACACACACACGCGACACACACACACGCGACACACACGCGACACACACACACGCGACACACACGCACACACGCGCGCGACACACACGCACACGCGCGCGACACACACGCACACACGCGCGCGACACACACACGCGCGCGACACACACACACGCGACACACACGCACACACGCGCGACACACACACACGCGCGCGACACACACGCGCGCGACACACACACGCGCGACACACACACGCGCGCGCGACACACACGCGCGCGACACACACACGCGCGCGACACACACACACGCGCGACACACACACACACACGCGACACACACACACACACGCGACACACACACACACGCGACACACACACACACGCGCCACACACACACACACACACACACACACACGCGACACACACACACACACACACACACGCGACACACACACACACACACACACACGCACACACGCACACACACACGCGCGCCACACACACACGCGCGCCACACACACACGCGCGCCACACACACACGCGCGCCACACACACACGCGCGACACACACACACACGCGCGACACACACACACACGCACGCGCGACACACACACACGCACGCGCGACACACACACACGCACGCGCGACACACACACACACGCACGCGCGACACACACACACGCGACACACACACGCGCGCGACACACACACACGCGCGACACACACGCGCGACACACACGCGCAACACACACGCGCGCGGCGCGCGCGACACACACACGCGCGCGACACACACACACACACACACGCACACACGCACCGCGCGCGCCACACACACACGCGCGCGCCACACGCACGCGCGCGCCACACACACGCGCGCGCCACACACACACGCGCGCGCCACACACACACACACACGCGCGTGCGCCACACACACACGCGCGCCACACACACACACACGCGCGCGCCACACACACACACACGCGCGCGCCACACACACGCGCGCCACACACACGCGCGCGACACACGCGCGCGCGACACACGCACACGCACACGCACACGCACGCACACGCGCGCCACACACACACACACGCGCTACACACACACACACACACACGCACACGCGCGCCACACACACGCACACGCGCGCCACACACACACACGCGCGCCACACACACACACGCGCGCGCGCTACACACACGCGCCACACACACACGCGCGCGCGCCACACACACGCGCGCGCCACACACGCGCGCGCCACACACACGCGCGCGCGCCACACACACACACGCGCGCCACACACACACGCGCGCGCCACACACACACACGCGCGCGCCACACACACGCGCGCGCCACACACACGCGCGCCACACACACGCGCGCGCGCGCGCGCCACACACACACGCGCGCCACACACACGCGCGCGCCACACACACGCGCGCCACACACACACACGCGCGTGCGCCACACACACACGCGCGTGCGCCACACACACACGCGCGTGCGCCACACACACACGCGCGCGCCACACACACATACACGCGCGCCACACACACACACACGCGCGCGCGCCACACACACGCGCGCCACACACGCGCGCGCGACACACACACGCGCGCGCGACACACACACGCACACACACGCACACGCGCGCCACACACGCACACGCGCGCCACACACGCACACGCGCGCCACACACACACACACACACGCGCGCGCCACACACACACACACACGCGCGCGCCACACACACACACACACACGCGCGCGCGCCACACACGCGCGCGCCACACACGCGCGCGCCACACACACACACGCGCGCGCCACACACACGCGCGCGCGCCACACGCGCGCGCCACACACACGCGCGCGCCACACACACGCGCGCGCCAGCCACACGCGCGCGCGCCACACGCACGCGCGCCACACACACGCGCGCGCCAGCCACACGCGCGCGCGCGCCACACACGCGCGCGCCACACGCACGCGCGCCACTCACACGCGCGTCATACACGCGCGCGCCACACACGCGCGCGCCACACACACGCGCGCGCGCGCCACACACACGCGCGCGCGCCACACACACGCGCGCGCCATAACGCGCGCGCGCGCCACACGCGCACGCGCGCGCCACACACACGCGCCACACACACGCGCGCGCACGCCACACACACACGCGCGCGCGCCACACACACACGCGCGCGCGCGCGCCACACACACACACACGCGCGCGCCACACACACACGCGCGCGCGCCACACACACACGCACGCACGCACGCACGCGCGCGCGCACGCCACACACACACGTGCACACCTAGCTGCAGTGCCAGCACCTTTCTATTCTACCTTCCTTCAGTTTCAAAAATGCATCATGCTGTCCATAGATGATATATAAAGTAATCATGGCACATCATTTTTATGCAAATTATTAATGCCAAAGACCGCACAGCTCACAAACTAGGTCATTGAGTAATTGTGCGTTAGGGTTAGAAAAAGCGGGCATAGCCAACACCAGCCAAATACATACCCGGGCAATGCCAGAGACCATCAGCTAGTGTGTGTGTATATATGTATATATGTGTATATAGACACACACACACGCGACACACACGCGACACACGCACACGCGACACACGCACACGCGACACACGCACACACGCACACGCGACACACGCACACGCGACACACGCGACACACGCGACACACGCACACGCGACACACGCACACGCGACACACGCACACACGCACACACACGCGACACACGCGACACACGCGCACACACACGCGACACACACACACACACACACACACGCGACACACACACACACACTCACACATGCGACACACACACACATGCGACACACACACACGCGACACACACACACGCGACACACACACACACCACACGCGACACACACACACACACGCGACACACGCGACACACACACACGCGACACACACACACACGCGACACACGCGGACACACGCGACACACGCGACACACGCGACACACGCGACACACGCGACACACACACGCGACACACACACACACACACACGCGACACACGCGACACACACACACACGCGACACACGCGACACACACACACACGCGACACACGCGACACACACACACGCGACACACGCGACACACGCGACACACACACACACACACACACGCGACACACACACACACACACACACACACACACACACACACACACACACACACACACACACACACACACACACACACACACACACACACACACGCGACACACGCGACACACGCGACACACACACACGCGACACACACACACACACACGCGACACACACACGCGACACACACACACGCGACACACACACACGCGACACACACACACACGCGACACACACACGCGACACACACACACACACACACACGACACACACACACACACACACACACACACACACACACACACACACGCGACACACACACATACACACACACGCGACACACACACATACACACACACGCGACACACACACACACACACACGCGACACACACACACACACACACGCGACACACACGCACACGACACACACGCACACACACACACACACGCGCGCGACACACACGCACACACGCGCGCGACACACACACACACGCGTGCGACACACACACACACACACACGCGCACGACACACACACACACGCGCGACACACACACACGCGCGACACACACACACGCGCCACACACACACACACACGCGCGCCACACACACACGCGCGCGACACACACACACACGCGCGACACACACACACACACACACACGCGCGACACACACACACACGCGCGACACACACACACACACACACACGCGCGCGACACACACACACACGCGCGCGACACACACACACACACACACACACACGCGCGACACACACACACACACGCGCGACACACACACGCGCGACACACACACACACGCGCGCGCGACACACACGACACACGCACACACGCGCGACACACACACACACGCGCGACACACACACACACGCGCGACACACACACAACGCGCGACACACACACACGCGCGACACACACACACGCGCGACACACACACACGCGCGCGCCACACGCGCGACACACACACACACGCGCGCGCCACACACGCGCGCGACACACACACACACACGCGCGCCACACACACACACGCGCGCGCGACACACACACACACGCGCGACACACACACGCGCAACACACACACACGCGCGCGCGCGACACACACACACGCGCGACACACACACACACGCGCGCCACACACACGCACACACGCGCGCCACACACACGCACACACGCACACGCACACACGCGCCACACACACACACACACGCACGCGCGCCACACACACACACGCGCGCGCCACACACACACGCACACGCGCCACACACACACACGCGCGCGCCACACACACACACACACGCGCGCGCGCCACACACACACACGCGCGCGCCACACACACGCGCGCATGCGCGACACATGTGCGCGCGCGCGACACACACGCGCAAGCGCGACACACACACACACGCGCGCGCGCGACACACACACACACACACGCGCGCGCGCGACACACACACACACACACACACACGCGCGCGCCACACACACGCGCGCGCCACACACACGCGCGCGCCACACACACGCGCGCGCGCCACACACACGCGCGCGCGCCACACACACGCGCGCGCGCCACACACACACGCGCGCGCGCCACACACACGCGCGCGCGCCACACACACGCGCGCGCGCCACACACGCGCGCGCCACACACGCGCGCGCGCCACACACACGCGCGCCACACACACGCGTGCGCGACACACACACACACACACACACACACACACACACACACACACACACACACACACACGCGCGCGCGCGCTGCGCGCGCGCGCGCGCGCGCGCCACACACACACACACACACACACACACACACACACACACACACACACACACACACACACACACACACACGCGCGCGCGCGCCACACACACACACGCGCGCGCCACACACACACACGCGCGCGCCACACACACACGTGCACACCTAGCTGCAGTGCCAGCACCTTTCTATTCTACCTTCCTTCAGTTTCAAAAATGCATCATGCTGTCCATAGATGATATATAAAGTAATCATGGCACAAAATCTCAATCTGTTGAAAAATGTCTGTGGACAAACAAAAGACTAGACAAAACAAGTAAGACATTGCAGTAACAAATATTTATTAAAACAGTAATGCTAGTTAAGCTTCTATAAGCTTTAAGAGCTCCATCTCTGTTTGGATGTTTTAATGCTTGATACAAAACAAAAAACTAAGACTGAATTATTGTTATGCACCCAAATTCTAATTCTACCATTGTGTGTCTCTACCAAATAGCACCATTAAAGGTGAACAATATATATATATTTTCGTAGCCCAAGGGTGTCAAACTCAATCACAAGGAGCTACAACCTAAATCTTAGTTTCAGGCCACATTGTTCATTTAAAATGTAATGTGGGGTCTCCGTCGGTTACCCTAAAAACATCAGGGGCAATACATGAATGTGGCTCCTGCCCTGGTGTGCTCCTCTGGATGAGAAGGCAGTGTGCTGTCATCGACAGTAACAAAAAGGGGACATGGAGAGCAGCAACCTGCGCTGTATACTGTATTCCACAAATCTGCTTGCAGAAAACCGGCAGTTTCGTGTGTATTGTGGGATACCCAGGCCAGTGGATGGTGTAAGAGTGGAGAAGGTGGCAACTCCAAACTGCTAACAGCTGTCTTGCTTAAAAAGAATGCTTGCTCTCATCTTTTGGCAGTATGGGCGGGAAGAGCAGAGATGCTATGCTTTTAATTGCGAACCGCCAATGTGCGCAAACAGTAGATCTATATGACAAACCACAACAGGATGCATGTATTCAGAGAAAATAGTGATAATAAAAAAAAAGTAAGGATGGGCACTGTCACTTAAATATATAGTGCTCAAGTCACAAAAATGAAATGCATACATGTGCAATGGCACGCCGTCTCCATGGAAATGTGCAGCATGGGTAATTTTCTCCTTTCTTTTACAGTTTTACAATCATGCAGATGTAGGTCACTTAAGGGGCACATAAAATGGTGTTGGGGGCCGGATTTGGCCCACGGGCCTTGTTTGACACTTGTGATGTAGCCATATGCAAATCACATGCAAGCGGGTCATATGCAAATGATTACGTTTCAATCTGTATTGGGTCATGTAATACCCAATTTTGGATGAGAGCATGAACATCATTGATCTTTAACCACTTAAGGACCAGCGGTCCCTGGGCACTTAAGGACCAGAGACCGCTGGTCCAATCGTGACAGAATCCCAACGAATCGCAGCACATACCCGTCGCAACCGCCGTCATCGCCGCTCGCCGGGACCCCCAGGACATAGACTCTGCCTGTCTCTATGACGGCAGAGTCATGTGAGCTGGTCAGGAGCCGCTTTTATTGGCTCCTGACCCTGTTTTTCAATGTAAGCCAATGGGAACAGCTTACATTGAAAGACAGGGCCAGGAGCCAATGAAATCGGCTCCTGACCGGCTCACATGACTCTGCCGTCATAGAGACAGGCAGAGCCTGTGAGATGCCGCGAGAATCGTCGGGTTTGAGCGGCGCGATCGGCGGGTAGCGGCTGAGACGGCGGATGCGCGCTGCGGACAGTGATTGAAATCTACGCCCTGCCAGCCAAAAGCCCACAAAAACAGGGCGTAGATTTCAATCACTGCGGTCCTTAAATGGTTAAGGCTGCTTACACACTAAGACGCTCCCCCAATGCACAGCAATGTAACACAAGTGGGCTGTTCACACAGCCCAGGTTGCGTTACATGTAACGCTGCACGTTCTGCCGAAAGTGCAGCATGCTACGGCGTTAGAGCGGCTATAGCCGCGTTAGACTGTTTGCACATGCTCAGTGGGGGGCTGAGAGGAGGCAGGGAGATGCAGCTACAGTAGCCGCGCACATGGCTACTTAATATTCACTGCACTGGCGGCCGCTGATTGGCCGGCGGGACCACGTGATGCGGAGTGTCTCGCTCCGCATCACGTGGTCCCGCCGGCCAATCCGCGCCACTCTAGGAGACCTTATACGGATAGAGCAGCCTAACGCGGCTCACTCTACCGTCCTCTCCCGCACCACCATACGTTGCATTAGGTGCACGTTATGCGACCTTAACGTAGCACCTAACGCAACGTCTTGGTGTGCAAGTAGCCTTAGTGTTGACTTGAGACATAATGTAAAAGCTAACCCGCAAAAGTGGTTATCAGAGCAGTAACCATGGCAATTAAAAAAATGTACAAATTGCAGCTCCTATAGCTTTGTTATTATTTTTTAGGAGGCGTTTAGGGACTACTTGATTGTGAAACTAATTAGATGTAACTGCTGGTGCTTTCTGCATTGCACTTTCTGAATTTACTATGGCAACACTACTGCATGACCTCATCTTAGCTGGTAATCACTGCAGCCATGGCCTGGATCATACGAGTTGGGATGTGGCACTGGCAATGACTGGAAAATGATTAGCAATTGCACAAAATGAGACAGCACTTCTTATTTGTAAGTATTATAAATTGGATTTTAATAGCATCACAGTGGATTTAATGAAAGACAGTGGCGTTGGGTTGCAGAGGTTTCAACAGCACTGGGGCCCATGGGTCAGAGGGGCTCCTTAGGGCCCTCCCTCAACTGCAGTATTACCTCTTTGTTGGCCCTGTGCTTGTAATAATCACTTATATGGATGCTTTGAATGGAAGTAATCCTTTACAAGCTGTTCCCCATTATCAATTGTTATGTATAGAGTGCTTGAGGGGCCCAATGTAAAACTCGCACTGGGGCCCATAGCTCCTTAGCTATGCCACTGATGAGACATATTAGGCCCGATGCACTAAGAAAATTTTTATTTCAAAAAGACCTTGTCGTTATAAAGTTCCGATAGGAATAAAAAGTTTTTTTTTTTTAAATGTGCATAATTGACAGATATCAATTTTTCTGTAGTGAAAATTTATGTATTTTAAAAGAAATATGGGTGACAAGGGGTTAAAGAGGCTTGGGAGGGGAGGGCCCAATGTCCTATTTTTTTTTTTTTTTTTAACTTAACTTTTCACTGTCCAAAAGTAGGTACATTTGCCAGGGATCCTTATACAGCAACATTGTAGCTGTACAGCGATCCTTGGCCAAAGTGCTGCCAGTTCCATCGGGTTTCCAGGTGGTCAGTACGCACTGCATACTGACCATTTAAATATCTTCATTTACACTAGTGAAAGGTTGATACATTATCTTTTATTTAACCACATTTTTTAAAAAAAAACTTTATCATAACTTTAAAATTTTATTTTCTCAAAAACTACAAGGTCGTTTTGAAAAATAAATCTCTTGTACCCACTGTTCTCCTTAACCCTGCAAAATGTATGGATTCTAGCCTGTATGGGGGCTTTGCTATTAACGAAAATCGGAAACCATTGACAAAAAAAAAAGTGTTTTGCATACAGTAAGACGTGTATTTGGCGATTATTTTGCTATCGATTCTCCTCTACCATGGCTCTGTCTGGGTTTTTGGACACTTTGTGCTCCTTATTTCAAGATAATAGTATTTCCCATGTTACGTCTGCCATAACTCAGTATTGTTGGATTGTGATGGTAGAAGTGCAACAAAGTAATGAGCCCCAAAGCAAGTTTTATATTGGGCCCCCTCCGCATACATAACATTGCCATGATAGGAGGCACCATGTTAGGAAGCTAACAGTAGGCTCCCTGGTCCAGCAACATAGTCACAAACCTTTGCATCCTCTGTTCCTAAAACACTGTCAGAATCTTTTGTACCACCCAGATCAGGAGGATGTGTGGGGGAAAAACAAACAACCACATTCACAGCAAGCAGATAAAGTTAGATATGTTACAACAGGGATGAAGGCTAGGCAAGCCCAGTCAACCCAAAAAATGATGGTTGAACTTCTTGCAATTCACTTTTTTTTCTTTTAACTCTTCTCCCAGGTGCATTTTAAACCCCCAGCATGCAAGAAAAGAGTGATGAGCATGAACTTCGCATAATCATAATTTTGCATCATAAATCGCAATTACGATGCAAAATCATAATGCAAAATCTTGGGAAAAATTGTACTTAATTGTGCAAGAAAACTTAATGAGGAACCGTAATTTCACAATTTTGCATCATTTTTGCATAATTTCAATGTGAATTTGGTGTTTATTAGCAAAGCCTTGTAGTGCTATTTTCCACAAGCAAAACTTTTTGAAATCCCAGCAAACTTAGTTCAATACTGTGTCGGTACAGGCTTTACTCAAAATTCAAATGTAATAGCAATAAAGTCCCACAAATTCCACAACATGAAGTCTTTTTCCTCCTTTGCAAATGTTTGAAGGTCCCTCTTCTTGCAAATCACAGTATACCACCACACCCAATCAAAAACCACTGACCAGATGCAGGCCCAGCCACCCATGACGCCAAGTGAGGTGTCTTCCTCAGGCGGCAGAAGTCTTGGGGCAGCTCCAGGCACAAACAGGAAGTGTTAAGTGTGCTTGGCCTGCCACCTTACCGCCACCTGCCTGGCTGTTCACCGTTCGCAAGGATGCCTATTGGCCCCTGCCCACCCTGCCGCACATGAGGATGATGGGCGGAGGTAGAAACTGATCAAGAAGAAGAGTGCTCCCTTTTTCCGAATTCCAATCGGAAATGCCAATTTCTGATCAGAAATGAGGACGTTTCAATATTGTGGAATCCGAATAAGCATCCCTAGCTGCAGCTCCCAGTATGCAGGAAACTGTGTGTGGAGCAAGGAGGCACCTGAGGAACTGAGCAGTAGAGAGGGCTGCCAAGTCTGGTGCAGTAGAGAAGCAGCTGAGGTGATGGAGGGCGGTAGACTCCAGTGCTAATAATCCAGGAGAGGCCTGGATAGGTGAGTGGCCGAGGACCGCCATTAGGCTTCTGGCAGGGTGTCACTCAAGAGCCAATGTGGCTGCGGAATGTACACAATGGTGGCACGCAGTGACTTAGAAGAGAACCCGAGGTAGGGGTGATACAGAAGCAGAAGGCTGTATATCTTGTGTGCGCCACTACACCCTCGCTGAATCCCCAGTGTGGTGGATTTCTTTTTCTTGTTATGGACATTGTTTGACTGACCAATAAAGCAGTGTCCTTTTATCTTAACCTTAAAACACTCACTGGCTGGTATGTTATGTCTCTTCTATGCTTTGATCTGCTCTACCAATATGAGTTAAATATCACAACTTCCCCAGAATATCAGTAAATATATCTATCTATCTCTATATATCTATGAAGTCCACATCCATGTGTGTAAGTGTGCTTGCTATTGATGGAATGAATAGAGGCAGCTCTATCGTCACTTCATTACACAGCTACAATAGGATGTAACTAGCCTATGCTCAATTTGAAGCAGCTTGATAGATATCTCTGACCTTTGAACTTTTGCCTTCTCTCCCTTAAATCCCTCTTACTTTATGTCATTACTGTGACTGGTGAGTTAGAACTAGATACCTCCTACAAGAAAGTTTGGAGATGGTCCATGCAATCATATACTGAGTGATTTCTGTAGGCACTGATGGCACCTGCTCCTACTTTCCAGGGACAGTAGCAGGTTTTAAAGATGTGCCCCTTAACAAATGTGTCTTTTACTATGATCAGAGTACGAGAACAATGACTTGTAAAACAGACGTCAGTCCTCAAATTTGCATCACTCCGGTCAGTTTGCAAAGTAAGAGTGGTCCAAATTTCCGGGTGAGAGGTGTAAGAAGTTTATTGATGGTTACAAGAAGCAACTGATTTCAGTTATTTTTTCCAAAGGGTGTGCAACCAAATATTAAGTTGAGTGTGCCAATAATTTTGTCCACCCAATTTTTCGAGTTTTGTGTGACATTGTCCAATTTGCTTTTCTTCATTTTTTTTTTTTTGTTCCAATACACACAAAGGGAATACACATTTATATAGCAAAACATATGTTACTGCAATACTTTTCTGTGAGAAAAACTTGATTGTTTTTGGAAACATTTCTGGGGTGCCATCAATACTGTGTGTATATGTGTGTGTCTACACAGTATGTGTGTGTGTGTGTGTGTGTGTGTGTGTGTGTGTGTGTATACTGTATACAGTGGGATGCGAAAGTTTGGGCAACCTTGTTAATTTTCATGGTTTTCCTGTATAAATCGTTGGTTGTTAAGATAAAAAATGTCAGTTAAATATATCATATAGGAGACGCATACAGTGATATTTGAGAAGTGAAATGAAGTTTATTGGATTTACAGAAAGTGTACAATAATTGTTTAAATAAAATTAGGCAGGTGCATAAATTTGGGCACTGTTATTGTATTGGTTCCAAAACCTTTAGAACTAATTTTTGGAACTCAAATTGGCTTGGCAAGCTTAGTGACCCCTGACCTTCATACACAGGTGAATCTAATTATGAGAGAGTATTTAAGGGGGTCAATTGTAAGTTTCCTTCCTCTTTTAAATTTATCTGAAGAGTAGCAACATGGGGGTTTCAAAACAACTGTCAAATGACCTCAAGACAAAGATTGTTCACCACCATGGTTTAGGGGAAGGATAAAGAAAGTTGTCTCAGAGATGTCAGCTGTCTGTTTCCACAGTTAGGAACATATTGAGGAAATGGAAGACCACAGGCTCAGTTCAAGTTAAGGCTCGAAGTGGAAGACCAAGAAACATCTCGGATAAACAGAAGCGATGAATGGTGAGAACCAGGGATGAGAAGAAACTACGCCAGTGCGAATTTACACATTAGTTTGCATCTACGCATCGTAGTTCGTAGGTGAAGTTTAAAAACTACGCTTACGAATTTACGCATAGCGAAGTACTGTTATGCGTAGCTTACGCCCACTATGCGTAATTAACGTGTATTGCGTAGTGAACTACGAATGCATTACTCACATCTAATTTTCCGTGTGCGATTGTATGCTTACAAATTTACGCATTGGAAAGGAGAATGTACGCATAGAAGAGTTCCCGGTATAAGCATTTAAAAAGTAATTCATACATAAAATTTTCAGCATACGGGCATAAGCATCCGCATACACTACGCTTCGCACTGCACGTAATTGCGTATTTTAACGCGTAGTCTACTAAATGCATACAAAGCGAATATTTGATTTCGAAGCCATAGTTTGGCAAAGCGTAATTGCGTAAAACTACGCGTAGTTCCAGCGTAGCAAAGTTGGCTGACTACGACCATCCCTGGTGAGGACAGTCAGTCAACCTACAACATCATCTTGCTGCAGATGGAGTCACTGTGCATCGTTCAACCATTCGGCGCACTTTACACAAGGAGATGCTGTATGTGAGAGTGATGCAGAGGAAGCCTTCTCTCCGCCCACAGCACAAACTGAGCTGCTTGAGGTATGCTAAAGCACATTTGGACAAGCCAGCTTCATTTTGGAATAAGGTGCTGTCAGGGCCGGCCCGCTCATGAGGCGGGGTGAAACATTTGCCTCAGGCGGCAGATCTGGGGGGGCGGCACCCACCTGTCCATGGATGCTGGGTGCCACCCGCCGAGCTGGAGGGGTAGCTGGCAGAAAGGGGGTATTGGGCCTAGCGGTGGGGAGGGGGGTCGGACCCCCCTCCCTCGCCTGGGTCCCCCGATCTGCGCTCCTCCTCCTGCGTTAAGTAACCAGCGTGCATAAAGATGAAGAGGCAACGGGCGGGGGAATCACTCACCTCTTCCGCGTTCCATCGTGTGCTCCACTGACGTCACTACCGGCAATGCCGCCCACTGTATTGTAAGTGGATGGCCTTGCAGGAAGTGACGTCAGTGGAGCGCACGATGGAACGCGGAGTGATTCCCCCGCCCGTTGCCTTTTCATCTTTATGCACGCTGGTTACTTAACGCAGGAGGAGGAGCGCAGATCGGGGGACCCAGGCGAGGGAGGGGGGTCCGACCCCCCCCTCCCCACCGCTAGGCCCAATACCCCCTTTCTGTCAGCTACTCCTCCAGCTCGGCGCCCCCCCCCACCCACGGCTGGGGGGGGGGGGGCGATTTTTTTCTAATTTTGCCTCAGGCGGCAAAAAGTCTAGGGCCAGCCCTGGGTGCTGTGGACTGATTAAACTAAAATTTAGTTTATTTGAGCTTAACAAGGGGCATTATGCATGGAGAAAAAATAATGCAGCATTCCAAGAAAAACACCTGCTACGTACAGTAAAATATGGTGGCGGTTCCATCATGCTGTGGGGTTGGTGGCCAGTGCAGGGACTGGGAATCTTGTCAAAGTTGAGTGACGCATGGATTCCACTCAGTATCAGCAGATTCTGGAGACCAATGTCCAGGAATCAGTAACGAAGCTGAAGCTGTGTCAGGGCTGGATCTTTCAACAAGACTACGACCTTAAACACTGCTCAAAATCCACTAAGGCATTCATGCAGAGGAACAAGTACAATGTTCTGGAATGGCTATCTCAGTCCCCAGACCTGAATATAATTGAAAGTCTGTGGTGTGAGTTAAAGAGAGCTGTCCATGCTCAGAAGCCATCAAACCTGAATGAACTAGGGATGTTTTATAAAGAGGAATGGTCCAAAATACCTTCAACTAGAATCCAGACTCTCATTGGAACCTACAGGAAGAGTTTAGAGGCTGTAATTTCTGCAAAAGGAGGATCTAATATTGATTTCATTTCTTTTTTGTGGTGCCCAAATTTATGCACCTGCCTACTTTTATTTAAACAATTATTGCACCCTTTCTGTAAATCTAATAAACTTTATTTCACTTCTCAAATATCATTGTGTGGGTCTCCTAGATCAGTGGTCCCCAGCCTTTTTTGACCCAAGGACCGCTTAAGCATCAGGCAATTTTTCCAAGGACCGGGCATATGCGGGGGACGGGGGGGGGGGGGGGGGGGCGTGTTCTACAGGCAGGGTCATAACATAAAGAAGTCCGGGCAACACCAGCTCTACATAACCACTATCTTCATCATCCTCAGCACTTTGGAAAAATGTCTTTGCACTGCACTGGGGCCGCTGCATAAGCCACCAGCACAAGGTACATTTGGTATGACAGGTGATGTGAAGGGGGGTACTGTCTGGGCTTCCTTATCTACTGCCGGCAGTCATTTCCTACCCTCATCTGCCTCCCCTCACTTTTACCCTTCCTTCCACCCCACAGCCCCTTTCCCTCCTCCCCACACTCACTTCACCCTTTCCTCCTCCCTTACACCTACTTCACACTTCCCTCCTGCGCACACACACACTTCCCTCCTCCCCACCCTCACTTTTACCCTTCCATTCTTCTTCCCACTCTAGCTCACCTCCATGCAGACTGAACTCTGTGGCTGGCAAGAGACCAGAGCGTCCCAGCCATCCTCACTGCTGCCACCTGGAGTCCGTACAGAGAGAAAGCATGTTGCATTACAAATAAGACACTAGGTGGCAGCAGTAACATTGGCTGCAGACGGCTCTTCGCTATAGCTTCTGGCAAACTTCAGTGACACTTCTCTCTGCACTGTGATGACAGCTGGCAAGGCCCAGCTCAGAACAGCCTACGCCTGGTATTGGGCCACGGCCCGGGGGTGGGAGACCCCTGTCCAAATGATATATTTAACTGACAATTTCTATCGTAACAGCCAACGATTTATACAGGAAAATCATGACAATTAACAAGGTTGCCCATCCCACTGTAGGGTGCAGGAGAGCCGCCTTTAACTCAATTCCCAACTGCCTAATGCCCAGAAGGTGTCGGGAAGGTGGCAGCCCTGGGACCACGTAATGTAGAAAGGCGTCAAGTCCAGGGGCGGGGTTTTACATCGGGGATGCGCGCGCATCCCTGCTTGAGTGATTGTTCTCCGTTTCGTCATCAGTCTACTAGCGGCGATCGCCACTAGCAGACTGACGCCGAAACCGCTGTCTATTTACATTGTACAGCGCTGCTATCTTTAGCAGCGCTGTACTGGAGACAGCCATGTCACTCAGCTGTCCCCTGGAGAGGCTCAGATCGCGATCCCCTCTCATAGGCTGATGCCTATGAGAGAGGATCGCCCTGATTGGCTAGTGAAGGGGTGCGGGGGAGGGGTAAAAAAATTAGCAATTTTTAATTAGAAAAACAAACAAATTAATAAAAAAAACACTTCCTGCAGCAGTGATCACAGCCCACCATCAAAAATCTCTGTTGGTGGGCAGAAATGGGGGGGGGGGGGTGTTTTCATGTGTGTGCTAAGTTGTATGGCTCTGCAGCACAAAGTTAAAGGTGCAGAGCGCTTAATTGTAAAAAATAGCCTGGTCACGGGTGGGAACGAGGGAGGGTAAGCCTGTGGTCCTGAAGTGGTTACTAAAAGCCACATGTTACGGCATGACAAGGACATTTGGGCACATGGCAGTGGGCACCTAAGGGCGCAGAATTTTAACTCTTTTGCAGCAAATCAAGGCTTTTAGAATAGCCACAATATGCGGTTATAAAGGTAAATTTTGGTGCCTGGAGAGGCCCGATTAGCGGCAAGAGGGGGCAGGGTTAGGGGCCACCAGGGGGTCTTGGGTTTTGCCACCACTGGGGGGGGTGTCTTAGGGTTAGGCACCACTGGCGGTGTCTAGTGTTGGGCGAACAGTGTTCGCCACTGTTCAGGTTCTGCAGAACATCACCCTGTTCGGGTGATGTTCGAGTTCGGCCGAACATCTCATGGTGTTCGGCCAAACTGTTCGGCCATATGGCCGAACTAAGAGCGCATGGCCGAACGTTCCCCGAACGTTCGGCTAGCGCTGTGATTGGCCGAACGGGTCATGTGTAGTGTTGGGCGAACATCTAGATGTTCGGGTTCGGGCCGAACATGGTCGCGATGTTCGGGTGTTCGAGCCGAACTCCGAACATAATGGAAGTCAATGTGGACCCGAACTTTCGTGCTTTGTAAAGCCTCCTTACATGCTACATACCCCAAATTTACAGGGTATGTGCACCTTGGGAGTGGGTACAAGAGGAAAAAAATTTAGCAAAAAGAGCTTATAGTTTTTGAGAAAATCGATTTTAAAGTTTCAAAGGGAAAACTGTCTTTTAAATGCGGGAAATGTCTGTTTTCTTTGCACAGGTAACATGCTTTTTGTCGACATGCAGTCATAAATGTAATACAGATAAGAGGTTCCAGGAAAAGGGACCGGTAACGCTAACCCAGCAGCAGCACACGTGATGGAACAGGAGGAGGGCGGCACAGGAGGAGAAGGCCACGCTTTGAGACACAACAACCCAGGCCTTGCATGAGGACAAGAAGCGTGCGGATAGCAATTTGCATTTTGTCGCCATGCAGTCATAAATGTAATACAGATGAGAGGTTCAAAAAACAATAAACAGTAATTGGTGTTGTCCAGAATGCGCACAATGCGTGGGTCGCGTTCAATGCAGTCCTAGGCCGAAGAGGTCATAGCCTAGGGTCACAAAAACCTGTTTATTTGGGCAATTTCAATGGTGGAGAGTCTGACGTACATAAATCGCAGCAATGGCCGTTAGCAACGTCTGAATCTCACGAAATGTCGCATGCAGGTAGAAGACATTATTCTTAGACTTGGGCTCCAAAGATGGGTTCCCTACATCTCTGCAAACCAGAGTTACAGGGCTCCAAATTTGGTAAAATCCCCCATAGGCTTTCATTGGGCCTCCTATTTACAGTTCCAAAATCTCACATGTTTTCAAAGGGCAATTGCTCAGCAGTGGCAAATTTTCTAGCAATGTAGGGACCCTTAGGGGGAACATGACTGGTGAGTTTCGGGCCCCTAGGCCAAAGAGGTCATAGCCTAGGGTCACAAAAACCTGTTTATTTGGGCAATTTCAATGGTAGTTATGCTGACGTACATAAATCTCAGCCATGGCCGTTAGCAACGTCTGAATTTCACGAAATGTCTCATGCAGGTAGAAGACATATTGTTAGACTTGGATTCCAAAGATGGGGTCCCTACATCTCTGCAAACCAGAGTTACAGGGGTCCAAAATTGGTAAAATCCCCCATAGGCTTTCATTGCCTCCCTATTTCACTTTCCAAAATCTCACATCTTTTCAAAGGGCAATGGCTCAGCAGTACCAAATTTTCTAGTATTGTAGGGACTCTTAGGGGGATCATGACTGGTGAGTTTTGCCACTGCTGAGCCATTGCCCTTTGAAATGGTGTGAGATTTTGGAACGGTAAATAGTAGGCCCAATGAAAGTCTATGGGGGATTTTATCAATTTTGGAGCCCTGTAACTCTGGTTTGCAGAGATGTAGAGACCCCATCTTTGGAATCCAAGTCTAACAATATGTCTTCTACCTGCATGAGACATTTCGTGAGATTCAGACGTTGCTAACGGCCATTGCTGCGATTTATGTACGTCAGACTCGCCACCATTGAAATAGCCCAAATAAACAGGTTTTTGTGACCCTAGGCTATGACCTCTTTGGCCTAGGGGCCCGAAACTCACCAGTCCTGTTCCCCCCTAAGGGTCCCTACAATGCTAGAAAATTTGCCACTGCTGAGCAATTGCTCTTTGAAAAGATGTGAGATTTTGGAAAGTGAAATAGGGAGGCAATAAAAGCCTATGGGGGATTTTACCAATTTTGCACCCCCGTAACTCTGGTTTGCAGATGTAGGGACCCCATCTTTGGAATCCAAGTCTAACAATATGTCTTCTACCTGCATGAGACATTTCGTGAGATTCAGACGTTGCTAACGGCCATTGCTGTGATTTATGTACGTCAGACTCGCCACCATTGAAATTGCCCAAATAAACAGGTTTTTGTGACCCTAGGCTATGACCTCTTCGGCCTAGGACTGCATTGAACGCGACCCACGCATTGTGCGCATTCTGGACAACACCAATTACTGTTTATTGTTTTTTGAACCTCTCATCTGTATTACATTTATGACTGCATGCCGACAAAAAGCATGTTACCTGTGCAAAGAAAACAGACATTTCCTGCATTTAAAAGACAGTTTTCCCTTTGAAACTTTAAAATCGATTTTCTCAAAAACTATAAGCTCTTTTTGCCAAATTTTTTTCCTCTTGTACCCACTCCCAAGGTGCACATACCCTGTAAATTTGGGGTATGTAGCATGTAAGGAGGCTTTACAAAGCACGAAAGTTCGGGTCCCCATTGACTTCCATTATGTTCGGAGTTCGGCTCGAACACCCGAACATCGCGGCCATGTTCGGCCTGTTAGGCCCGAACCCGAACATCTAGATGTTCGCCCAACACTAGCGGTGTCTTCTGATTAGGCACCACCAGGGGGGTAATGTCTTAGGGTTAGGGACCACAGGGGGGGGGGGGGGGTGTCTTAGGGTTAGGCACCACTGGCGGTTTCTTCTGATTAGGCACCACCAGGGGGGGGGGGGAGTGTCTTAGGGTTAGGCAGGACCAGGGAAGGGGTTCTGTGTGAGAGTAGGGTTAGGTTTATCCATAGTAAAATATCGGTAAATATTGCCAACATTTTACTGTCAAAATCCAGTAGTAGAATATTGCTAACTTTAGTGTTATTTTTCTAGCGGAAATCCCCTGTGCCCTTTTTCTAGGCATGCATGTATGCATACCAGGCACAATTTTAGCTTGCAGCCTTACTATTCTAGATTTGCGATATATTATTGCCATAATATTTTACCGATCTATTAAACTTACTGTTTTCTATGCTCATCAAGAGATGATGTGGCATAGTGTTGTTGTATTGTTATACACCAAGTTGATATTACTGTTGTAATGTATATGAAAACCGACAATAAATTTGATAGGATATATGCCTACATGCTGCAAAACTGGATAATTTACTTAAAGGGAATCTGAAGAAAAATAAACGTATGATTTGTATGTGTAGCACAGCTAAGAAAAAGAACATTAGTAGCACAGATATATGTCTCATATTGTTTCCAGTACAGGAAGAGTTAAGAAACTTCACTTGTTATCTATGCAGAAGGGCTTCTCTGAGCTCTTCCACCAAACTTCTGTAGCACTTATCTCAACCTTTCTCTCACTGTTTCTTGTTTTGTTTAAGGTTTTACTGCCAGGAAGTTCAAAGGGTCATTAGCTCTGCTCGGTTTTATCTTTCAAAATACAGAGTGCAACTTGTAAACTGCAAATATTAGAGAATGATGCAATAGTATAAAAAAAAGCTATATAACTGAAAATGGATTTTTTTTTCTTTTCTATTAATGTATTATCCATAATACACATTCAATTCATTATATAATTTTTTTTTTGGGGGGGGGGGGGGGGGGTTGTTTTGTTTCCGTTTCAGCGTCACTTTAAGATGCTGCTCAGATGTGTATTTTTCTCGTGGAATTGTTTTTTTTTCCTTGTATGCTTTTAATACTCAATATATACTTTTTTGAAAGAAAAAAAAGATTACTAATCAGGTCTCTGGAGCCAAGTTTAATTACACTGACTAAAAATGTCACTAAATCTACTTAAAGGACCGCTATCACTAAAATTGTACAATTTAAAATACATGTAAATTTCTCCCAGAGTAAAATTTGGTATAACGTAAGGTACTTTTCTCCCATGTTGCTGTCGATTACATTAGGTAACAGGCATTTTACTGAACTGACAGGTTTTGGACTAGCCCATCTCAACATGGGGGATTCTTAGGGTTTTCTTTATTTCAAAAGCACTTGGTGAGTCCAACTGCCAACATTGTATGCAAACAGGTACTGGGGGGGGGGGGGGGGGTTGCCAGCATCTTTGTGTAAAAGGGATTGCTTTTGTAGATAATAATAAAAATTCCCCATGAGGAGATGGACTAGTCCTAAACCTGTCAATTTATAGCTCATTTAACTCTGGAAAAAACTTGCTTGATGACTTGAAGCTTGTCCTGGGGTACTGTACTTTGTCCACCGAGACCTGTACAAAGGCTTTTAGTCTTGAGCCCACTGGGACTGTCTGGGTGGGTGCACCTTCAAAACAACTGCTTTGATTGAGTAGCATTCTGACCAACAGATTTTAACAATTTCGACAAGGATGCTTATGTATTTCTCCAGTTCATTCTAAACGGTCTTCCTGGTTTATAGTTTCTTGCTTACTTAAAATGATTAAAAGGCTGCCTTTTTGAAGTTAGGAAAAGTTTTCTTAGGAGGCCTGTCCTGCTGAATAAGTCAAAATATTATTTTTTCATGTCCCCTTACCCAGAGGGTCCATTGAGATCTCTGTCCTCAACAGTAGTGTCCACTGTGAATTAAAAAAGAAAGCTATAATAATCCATTAGTAAAATAGAAAGAAAACTTACCATAAAATTGTCAAGCATACAGCAGTTCCCATTTAAAACTTACTAGCATCCATAATCACAGGACTATGCAGCCAGGCAGCAATGTGACTGCACCTTGCTTTAAATAGCCATCTTCCGTGCACCACTGCCATCTCCACACACGCCAGGGCACGTTTGCCCATAACCAAAATGGCCGTGGCTTTCCCTTGCTCACCTAGTGCCATACAGGGAAGCAGCGCAAGTGCACTGTGCACTTCCACCCACCATCCTAGCCCAGAATGATGGCGGCCCCCATGGCCACACGGTCATTACACACACATGGGGCCGCTGCTGTAGCCATGCACCCCAGGAGAAAGCAGAAAGAAAGAGGCACCCAATGATTACAGTGGACACCACAAAAGGCATTTAGACCCACAAGCTGGCTGAGCATGATCCACAAGGCTTACAGAACAGGTAGGAGATGCTCATAAGGTTCTTTTAGCAACCTGAGACAAATTCCTCAAAGCAGGAAAAACCTGCTTCAGGGTAAGGAACGTAAACTGAGTCTAATATAAGGTAACTATATAAACATAGTAGCAGGATGAAAATTGGGGTATAAAGAGATGAAAGAAAGGGTCCCATAGTGTCTGAGGACAAACGAGAATGCATTGGAGGGGTCAATGCTCTCTTTTTATATAATCTTTTAATTGGGTACTATAAGGAGCGGAGCTAACCCATTGAGTATGCCGACATGGAGGCACCAGGAAATGTTTCTGCATGCATGCCCACACATTTGTGCACATGTAGTCATCGGTGCAAAAATGGCCATATTCGCTCATCGCTAATTCGCAGAATAATTGTTTGAACCTGAAATGAAAATAAACCTCTAGAGGGTTTCAAACATTTCCATTTCTGGTTGTAATATTTTCACATCACACAGGAGTCTCTATAAAACAGTCAAGGGGAAAGGAATTATCCTACAGTCCAGCAAAATCTTTTAAAACCACCATTACCATCTGTTGTTGCAAAAGTCCTGCTGCTTCTTTCATGCTTCTTAGAATAGTTTGATAAAGAATCTTTCCTGTAAACCAAGGATTGAATCTATTATTGAAATACATGGCTTCGTGGCATGTTTGATATCCTGCTAATTTGTACTCTTAGCACAAATTAGCTTGGTTGTATCCTCTTGTCTAAACATATGGCTTAACTTGTGTATAACTACAGTTTATTGTGTATATTACCCTCACAGGATATAATTCCTGGCAATTATTCCAGACTTCCACATCAACAATTTTTAACCATTTCTGGATAGTCTTTGAATATTACCTGATATGACTGGAAAAAAAGATTCCCTAAAGGGATGATTTCCAGTGCAGCTATATGCCACAGGGGGGAAAAAAAGCGAAACACTAGAATGTATCACAAGTGTGAAAAACACTGCTTTACCGTAACTCACCTTAACTTGGGGTGCTGGACACCAACATGCCAAAGAAATGTTTTCGTACACAATCTGTACACTCCAAGAAGTAAAAAAAAAAAGTTTTATTGAGCGATTAGGTACAGCAAGGAAAAAAAACCCTTCTATTTTATGCCGTACCTAATTGCCTGATAAAACTTTTGAATTGTTCTACTTACATAGTTACATAGTTATTTTGGTTGAAAAAAGACATACGTCCATCGAGTTCAACCAGTATAAAGTACAACACCAGCCTGCTCCCTCACATATCCCTGTTGATCCAGAGGAAGGCGAAAAAACCCTTACAAGGCATGGTCCAATTAGCCCCTAAAGGGAAAAATTCCTTCCCGACTCCAGATGGCAATCAGATAAAATCCCTGGATCAACATCATTAGGCATTACCTAGCAATTGTAGCCATGGATGTCTTTCAATGCAAGGAAAGCATCTAAGCCCCCTTTAAATGCAGGTATAGAGTTTGCCATAACGACTTCCTGTGGCAATGCATTCTACATCTTAATCACTCTAACTGTAAAGAACCCTTTCCTAAATAAATGGCTAAAACGTTTTTCCTCCATGCGCAGATCATGTCCTCTAGTCCTTTGAGAAGGCCTAGGGACAAAAAGCTCATCCGCCAAGGTATTATATTGCCCTCTGATGTATTTATACATGTTAATTAGATCCCCTCTAAGGCGTCTTTTCTCTAGACTAAATAAACCCAGTTTATCTAACCCAGGCATGGGCAAACTTGGCCCTCCAGCTGTTAAGGAACTACAAGTCCCACAATGCATTGCAGGAGTCTGACAGCCACAGTCATGACTCATAAAGGCAAATGCATTGTGGGACTTGTAGTTCCGTAACAGCTGGAGAGCCGAGTTTGCCCATGCCTGATCTAACCTCGATAAGTGAGACCTTCCATCCCACGCATCAATTTTGTTGCTCGTCTCTGCACCTGCTCTAAAACTGCAATATCTTTTTTGTAATGTGGTGCCCAGAACTGAATTCCGTCTCTGCACCTGCTCTAAAACTGCAATATCTTTTTTGTAATGTGGTGCCCAGAACTGAATTCCATATTCCAGATGTGGCCTTACTAGAGAGTTAAACAGGGGCAATATTATGCTAGCATCTCGAGTTTTTATTTCCCTTTTAATGCATCCCAAAATTTTGTTAGCTTTAGCTGCAGCTGCTTGGCATTGAGTACGATTATTTAACTTGTTGTCAATGAGTACTCCTAAGTCCTTCTCCAAGTTTGATGTCCCCAACTGTATCCCATTTATTTTGTATGGTGCTAGACCATTAGTACGTCCAAAATGCATGACCTTACATTTGTCAACATTGAATTTCATCTGCCATGTATGTGCCCATATAGCCATCCTATCCAGATCCTGTTGCAATATGACACTATCTTCCTGAGAGTTGATGATTCTGCACAATTTTGTATTATCTGCAAAAATAGCAGCATTGCTCACTACTGCATCTACTAGGTCATTAATAAATAAATTGAAGAGCACTTCCCGGAGTGTGTGGACTTCATTCAAAAACATAATTATAAGACATAATGTAGCAATTGTGTATGCATTTATTAGATTTGCAACCATGAAAAAATTGTGTCAAAAGGAATAGTTCTGAGAAAATTGGAATTTCATACCAGATGATGCTTTGCCAATTGAATAGATTAACACAAGACTAAGACTAAGACTAAGACTAACAATTCAGGATGAAACACAAAAATTTCTTAAAGCAATTCTGATGTCAGTTTCAATAATCTAAACTGCTTTAGGCATGTGCCTTTAAAGCGTACATACCTGTACATGACATCCCTGTTCTTTTTGGAGACCTACACTTGCTCAAAATCTTTGGAAAATGTATCCAACATACTTGGTTTAATACTAAGGAGAAAAAGGCACACAATGTTTTACTCATTTATTCCCCACCTATTCCAGCTGCCTCCCTGTGCATGCTCAGAACCACTGCACAGCTTGTGTATGGCACTGATGAGAGGTCTCGGAAGGCGATGTTGGATGAGTGCTGATCTTTCAAACGTCTGGATGACTGAAAAAAAGAAAAGATCTGTGCCACTTCCATCTTGGAGAAATAGTTGTCCAGATGAAGATAGCTATGCAGATCCTGCTGGCAATAGACTAGCATGGCAAGCAGCTTAGCCCTTTGGTCTCTTTCTAGTGGTTAGAGTGCAGTATATTCCACATAGACTTACCAGGGTGAGAAAGGGAGCGTTTACAACTTTTGACTTTGCTGTGCTAGTGAGACCCTCAGCTTCTTGCCCATATTGTGGACACAGCACCACATCCAGAACTAACCCTCTTGTCAGAAACTTGTCAACTAACCATCAACAAGTTAGCTCAGGGCACAAAAAAGGAGATTTACCACTCCTGTTCAGGAGAGGACTATGAACTTTCAGCCTAGGGGGAAAACACAACCCATGGGCCCTGGGGGCGTGGCCATGAAATGATGTGGGTGGGGCCAACTGCATGATGCTATCATGTCAATATGGACTCACAAAGAATTAGGGCAGTTCTGATGGCAAAAAAGGTCATACTCAGTACTAGCAAAACATACATAATAAAGTGGCTAGTGAAATACAGGTAATCACCGGTTAACAAACGGGATAGGGAATGCAGGTTCATTCTTAAAGAGAGTCTGAAGCGAGAATGAATCTCGCTTCAGACCTCATAGATAGCATATGTGCCCCTGCTAAACCGCCGATATCGCGCCGCTAAACAGGGGTCCCTTCACCCCCAAATCCCCTCCGTGCAGCCGGGGAGCGCTTTCGCATTGGGGCAGGGCTAACCGCCGCAGCCCTGCCTCCTGCGCGTCTGTCAGACGCGTACCTCCGCCTCTCCCCCGCCCCTCTCAGTCTTCCTTCACTGAGAGGGGTGGGGGAGAGGCAGCGATGCGCATCTGATAGATGCGACTAGAGGCAGGGCTGCAGCCGTTAGCCCTGCCTCTAGGAAGGGAAAATATACAACCAACTTTGCGACCAAGGTATGCGGGGGGGGGGGGGGGGTTGGGGGTGAAGGGACCCCCGTTTAGCCGCGGGATAGCGGCGTTTTAGCAGTGGCACACATGCCCCTGCTAACTATGAGCTCTGAAGCGAGATTTATTCTCGCTTTAGAGTCTCTTTAACTTGAATCAGTTCTTAAGCCAGAACACTGTCATTTCTGTACCTCTTTTGTCCCCGTCTGTCACCTGTTGCCCCTGTGCCTTTTTTGTACCCGGTGTTACCTCTGTTCCCTGTGTCTCTTTTGTCCCCCTGTGTTACCTCTGCTCCCCTTTTTCTTCCCCCCCCCCCCCGTGCTTCCTCTGTTCCCTTGCGTCTCTTTTGTCCCCCTGTCACCTCATGTCCTGTGTCACCTCTGTTACCCGTCTCTTTTGTCCCCCTCTGTCACCTCATGTCCCTGACTGTGTCCCTTTTGTCCCCTGTGCCACCTCTTTTCCCCCTCTGCCTCTTGTCCCACTGTAGCACCTGTTTCCCCTGTATCTTTTGTCCCCCTGTGTCACTTTTGCGCTCCACTGTGGCTCCTGTGTCCACCCCTGTGACTATTTCCCCCATCACCATGGTTACTCCCAGCATGAGCAGAGCAGAGAGATTCGCCGCTGGAACAGGGGCATGGGAGGACTACTCTTAAGGAGGGCGGCCGTGGAGCAGAGAGGCAGCTCAGCCCAAGTCCTTTGGAGAGGGTGAGGGATCAGGCCACCGCTTGCTTCACTTGCAGCTATCGGTGGCCCCAGGGCCTGGATTTACACCTCAGGAGCTTGTAGGCACAGAGATTCTAGTGCCCTAAACTTTGTCCCTCAACACTGCACTTGCACAGTTTGTTACAATTGCTACTGTGCATGCACCGAAGGTTCCACACTACAGGAGCGTAATAAAACATGGCCACACATGTGCAATAGCCAACGTCTGGCTTAGCCCCTGTAGTCAGAGGGCTCCCTTGGTGTCCATCCAGTCCAGTTGTGCCTCTCTGAAAGCTGCCAGACTAAGCCAGCTACTGGCTATTACACATGCATGGCCACATGCCTCTACAATCGCACTCCCATAGTTGGAAATATTTGGCACATGCGCAGTAGCAATTTTTATGAACTGCGCAAACGCAGAATCCCCCCAGCTCCTCCAGTCGCAGCCAGTCTGCGGCTGCTGGAGAGAGACATAGATGGTGCACTCCTCTTGTGCAGACTGGACACTACTGGAGGAAGTTACGGGACCAGGTACCGGAGCTGCAGAAGGCTGAGGATGGCGGTGTGGGAGCGATAGGTGTGGAGGGGGCTGGAGGAAGCCCCACTTATGTATAAAACTTTTAAAATGTCTCTGGTACACTTTAAGGTTTTCCTTAAGTAAAGTGCTTAATGCAAACTGCTATTGAGGTAGTTAATAATAAATCAGTGTGAGGCCCAAGGTAGAAGAATATAGGTTCATATATACATGACTTAGGGACTTAAAGAGACACTGAAGCGAAAAAAAATTATGATATTATGATTTGTATGTGTAGTACAGCTAAGAAATAAAACATTAAGATCAGATACATCAGTCTAATTGTTTCCAGTACAGGAAGAGTTAAACTCCAGTTGTTATCTCTATGCAAAAAAGCCATTAATCTCTACGACTTTCAAAGTCGTGGAGAGGGCTGTTTTCTGACTTTTATTATCTCAACTGTTCCTGAACTAACTACTTTTTCTCTGCCAGAGGAGAGGTCATTAGTTCACAGACTGCTCTGAAATACTCATTTTGAATGCTGAGTGTTGTGTAATCTGCACATATTATAGAATGATGCAATGTTAGAAAAAACACTATATACCTGAAAATAAAATGAGAATATTTTGTTCGCTGCTAATCTTCTAATAATTATTCATAGTACACAATCAATTCACTATATCATATATTTTTTTTTCGCTTCAGTGTCTCTTTAAGGAAGACTAAAATAACTTAAAAACAAAAACAAAATGAGTTTCACTTACCTGGGGCTTCTGCCAGCCCCCTGCCGCTGCCCTGTGCCCTCGCTGTCCTGGAATGATCCTCCAGTCCCCCGCAGTGGCTACATTTCCTTCTTTCTCTGTAATCAATCGCCACTGCGTCAGCGCAGCCCTGGTTGCACACATCCTGATTCATGTAGAGAAAACATCATATTGCATATGCGCAGGATGCTTCCAGTTTGGCGAACGTGAACAAGGTTGCGTGCGGCCAGGGCCACGCAGATGCAGTAGCCGTTGAGTTGCGATTATGAAACTGAGCTGCGGCGGTGGACCGGAGGATCGTTCAGCAATGTGTGGAATTGCATATGATATAAATATCCAATTTGAGTCAACTCGTTAAATGTCTTGCCCAAATCTGCAGGTACCAAAGTGTACATCACTCAATAGGGATCATCATTGATGTACAAATGATTCTGAGATGATTGAGAATTAAGCTAATCATTATCAAAATATGAAATGTAAAATAGACCAAATCTTGCAGTGGTCTGTTCAACTGGTCCATTTTCAAGTTGCATCACCTTAGAATTTTTTAATATATTTTAAGTAGAAAGTTGGCACTGAGCTAAAACTTTTTACTAGACGCCTTCACATCTCCAACAAAAGAATATGGTGGAAAAAAAATGCCTGTAGACAAATTGATTACAAACAGGTTCAAGTGAATATCAAAAACAAAAAAAACACAGAGTAGTAATTAATGTCACTGGTAGGGAAGAAGTTGTGTAAATTAATTGGTACAAACAAAGGCAACCACCACACAGCAGGCAAGCATGGATTACAAGTTCATCCCTGCTCTGGGCATAGGTGGAACCCTGTTAGTTACATTCCAGTAGATAAGGTAAGGGGTAAAAACCCCAACCTTCCACCCAAACATGGGTAACTATAAGCTAAAACAGGAGGTACCAATTTTTAATACAACATTTAAAAAACAATTTTTCAAAAGGTTAAGTGGGAAATCACCTCCTACATAAAAATAATATAGCAAAGGTTAACAAATGTATTGTTGTAACTCAAAGACAACACATTTTCTCAGTTTAAAGGGCCACTATCGCAAAAAAGAAAGGCAGTTAAAACCTGACAGGACCGACAGGTTTTGGGCCAGTCCATCTCTTCATGGGGGAATTCTCTGAGTTTTCTCTGCTTTCAACAGCATTTCCTGAACAGCAGTTGTAAAATCTAACTGACAAAATAGTGTCAGTGAAAGTGAGTTGCCAGTTAAACTGTTGTTCAGGAAATGCTGCTGAAAACAAAGAAAACCCTGAGAATCCCCCATGAGGAGATGGATTGGTCCAAAACTTGTCGGTTCCGTCATATTTTAACTGCTCACTTTTTTTTACAACAGTGGTCCTGTAAACCACCTGCATTCTCAGATTGAGAATGAGTGAAGCAGTGATATGGATATACAAATGTATTATTAATTTTTTTTTCCCACATATATACATATTAGCTAGGCAGAATGCTTCCATCCACAATAGAATAAATGAAAATTGTGTCAAATGACAAGCTTACTGGTGGACAAACAATAAAGTGTTAAGGCCAGTACCAACTACACAGTTTTTTCCCGACAACCAGTGATTTTTGGGGGCAATGAGCGATTGTTTCTAAAATCTCACGACGTGAGTACAGGCGTGCGATTATGCAGACACTTAGCGACGCACAGCGATAACGACAGCCATGGCGGATCAGATCTTTAAGATCTTCCAATGACTTCCACGCAAACTACGGTGATCACTTAAACTATTATTTGCACTGTCGTGTGCCGTCGCGCTTACCCACTGCTAGGAAGATGGATCAGGCAGAGCTTGCCATTTTGGGATGTCGCTGGGATTCATCTTCCCGTGTCGCTACAGGAGTATTCAGCTTAAAGGATACCCGAGGTGACATGTGACATGATGAGATAGACATGTGTATGTACAGTGCCTAGCACACAAATAACTAGGCTGTGTTCCTTTTTTTCCCTTTCTCTGCCTGAAAGAGTTAAACATCAGGTATGTAAGTGGCACTTCCTGTCCGAGCCAGGACTGGGTCAGACTACAGTGTGACCCTAACTGATAAAAAATTACAACTATTAAACACTTTACTAGAAGAAAATGGCGTCAGAGCAGAAAAGAGATAAAAAGGATCAATAGTTCATAGATTTTAGCTCTGGCATACTTCAATTAAATGTGTCATTGAGAAAAACCAATAAAACAGTACAAACTTATGTTGATTTAAATATAAAATAAAACAGTGGAATATCTTAAAAAAGTCATTTAGGAGAAGGAGGATAGATACAATTGTTTATTCCATTAGTTTATTTTCACCTCGGGTGTCCTTTAAGACAAATCCTGGGCACCACAAGGAAAGGAATGGCCACACAGATTCTAAGGGAGACGCGGTAAAGTGGGATGCAGCAAAGTGCATCTAAAAGATGAATGTTGAGCTACAAGGTTTCTTCTGAAGCAGCAGGCAAAAACTGTGGGCTGAAAGCTGACTGAATCTGAAGGAGGGAAAAATGGAAGTACCACATTTCAGCTGGGAGATAGATCGATAGATAGATAGATAGACAGACAGACAGACAGACAGACAGACAGACAGATATAGACATATGCATCTGTGGTATTGGAGATTGCCTGCGACACCTACCTATGAAGAATCATAGTCAATGTAATGCCAATAACTTTACTGTTTATTCAAATGTCTGCAGCTTTGAATTGGGCTAGTTAAAATGACAAGCCATAATCTAGCATAAAATTAACATAAATTTATTAACTCAAAATTCTTGACAATTCCTACATATGAAGCTACAACACAAGCTGCTGTGAGACCAGAGTGATCACAATCCCTTGAAGCTAACACTTTGCTTTTCCACTCTCTCCAGCTAGTCCGTCTTGCTGCAAATTACCTCTTTTTTTCTTTAGTTCCCTCCTGCTGTGGTTAGTTGTAGAGCTGTCAGCAAAACTGAGAGTCTGACCTCTAGCACTGTATTAGAGACCTGATCTCTCAGCTCAAAGCAATGTGTATTGAGTCCCACAGTAGGTAGCTAATGTAGCAGGTTTAGGTCACATTTGCAGCACATAAGAAAACTTACTCAGGGGACAAATCTCCAACCTACAATTATAGACAGGCTATGTACATCATTGATGGGTCACCCAGATTCAATAAAATTCACTCCTGATTTTCTCCCAAACATGTTTTAACGTTTTTACCTAGTGAAAAGGAAAATAAAAAGCATGTGAGAAAAGTAATATTGAACTTCTTTAACTTTTCTACTTCCTGGCTGACAAATGTGTTCTATTGATAAAGTACTTACATGTCTCCTGTGAAAATAAATAAATCAGGGCATGGTAATATCAATGTCAGGGATGAACATGCCTCATTTACATTAATACCACTCCTCCCTTCCCTTTTAGTCAATTACATGAACGAAGGGTTTTTGTTTGCATGAAAATTGACTGCTTTCCTAAGCACCAGTTTTCCTTTAGCGGAATGGCATGTAGCCCCGCCCACTACTCTATCTCAAGTAGAGAAAACCCGATGGCACTTTTAAGCAAGAGGCGGGGCTACACACCGGAAGTGGGTTGTCTCAGGGCTATGGGAAGGATTTGGTAGGTAAAGACACATAAGGTAAGTATAACTTGCAGTGAAAAGAGGAACCCCGGAATTTATAATATATGCTGAATTTTCATTAGAAGTCACAGCAGGATGAGCTCTGTTGCCCCTATGTGAGCAAAGCCCATTTATTTAATGGTGTGAGTGGTATAATTTGCTGCTCCCTGAACAGGGCCGGATTTCTGGAAAGGCCACAAAGGCCACGGCCTAGGGTGATAAAAAAATCAGAAGGATAAAAGGGCGGCAGGACCTCAGAGAGATAAGAGGCTGCATGTCAAAATGAATCATTTCTCCTGCTCCAAAGCTGCCCTGCTTTGCTGCACACACAGTCAGAATTCCAGAGGTCTGTGTATTTTCCTTACTTCGTGGTGTGCGATGAGACAGGTCTATCTCCTGAACATACAAGCTTCAGTTTAGTGCCAAGGGTGTAGAGAACATCCCCCCCCCCTCCCCGCCGACTGTGGCCATGGCTTTCCCCTCATGCTGCAACCCCTCCAGCCCCCCAAAACTCTGCAGGGGGGCCCGGTTGGGCCTAGTTACACCCCTGACTGGAATGCCATAGTTGAATGTTTTTTTTATTGTCTGTTTTGGATCATCACAAGGATTGATCTCTGTCAGATGTTTCTCTTACTGCAGGCCCTATTGTTACTCCAGTGATTCTAGTACATAGGTATGATGCTTAAAAAAATATCCTGTACAAACATCTGATCAGAAATATAACATTTAAAAGGTCTTCTGAATTTGCAGAAAGGGATAGCTTCATGCCTTTAAGCAGGCCTTAAATATTTAACTTTTCTCAATGTTCTATTACGAAGATGGACAAATGACCCTCAAATGATTACGATGGTTGCAACTCCGTAAACGAATGCCCTTCAGCCTTTTTGACTTACTTGGTTTACCATTGTTGATATTATTTAATATGGTGACCATCAAATTATCTCGAAGCTGGATGAAAAAATATGGCAAAGGGTTACAAATGCAAATTTCACCTCTTTGAAACAATTCAGCATTAAACATATTGTCACAACTGTTATTTCATTATTTATGAAAATGCTGATCCTGCAAATAAATTTAACTTGTGAGGCAATAAAGGCAAATTGTCTTGACATGGACAATTTTATTGTGTGAAAGAAACCCTTTTATGTTATGTCATTTAGAGGGGGAAAGCTCGGTGATTTAGATAAAGCCACACAAATGAAGAGCTATACAAATGCCCAGTAGATATAGGAGCATGGTAAATATGGTTTACTATAAGTATGACATTTTATCGTAATTTTATCAAGTCAATTAGTTCGGGATACAAATGGAGAAGGTGGTAATAAATTCTCAAGATGTGAGTCTTAATGATAACTTAGTAGGCAGCGACTGTGAAAAATAACCTTGTATAAAATGGATAGAAATGGAGCTTAAATGGCTCCAGGCAGATGAAATTGTGTTGCTGATTATTTTTTTTTAGGTCTGCATTTTGTTTAATATTATAGGATGAGAAAAAGAGAGAACACCAAGAGCCCAATATAGTGTAGTATGTACTGGTAATGTATAATTGGAAGAGTAATATTAATTTAATACTCACAAACCAGGGTTGCCAATTAGGCAACCACTGTCAAAGCAGGTGGGGAGATTGTCCTGACCCCACTCAGGATTAAAAAGTCGCTCTCTGTAGTAGAAGAAGGAAGGGTAAAACCCTCCAACAAGGGTGGACTTGATGTAGATAATAGGATAATAGAGATGGCCCGAACGGTTCGCCGGCGAATGGTTCCTGGCGAACTTCCGGGGGCTAGCGATCGCGGAGAACCGCAAACTTTTCCGGAAGTTCGGTTCGCCCCCGTAGTGCATCATGAGGATCAACTTTGACCCTCTACATCACAGTCAGCAGGCACATTGTAGCCAATCAGGCTACACTCCCTTTAGGAGCCACTCCCCCCTTATAAAAGGCAGGCATCACCGCCCATTTTACGCACTCCTGTCCCTGCGGTAAATAGAGAAGGGACAGCTACTGCTGCTGCAGCTGCAGACTCTCATAGGGAAACATTAGTTAGGCTCTTGTAGGCTTGTTGGCTTGCTCCTTGCTGATTCTTATTGCTAAAATAGCACCCACAACAGCTCTTTTAAGAGCTAATCTTGTTCTTGTGATCTATTTTTTTTTCTGTGTGTCCCACTGACACTTGTGTTGCATAGACAGCCTTGATAATTCATACTGTGTGTGTGCCACTGCCAGGCCCAGCACATTCAGTGACTACCTGTGTGTGTGGCAGGTGCACATAGTAATATCTATTACTGCATATACCTGTTGTGTTCAGTGCACCCACCTACCTATGTGAGTGCACGAAGTGTGATATACCACTCTGTGCATACCTGTTAACTGCACCTGTGTGACTGCACATTGTATTAGTCAAGTCAGTGCACACCTTTCACTTCATCCCCCCCTCCCCCCAATATGGACAAAACAAAAGGCAGAGGCAGGCCACCTGACAGGTCTGTTTTAGGTTGCGCTGTCGTGCGGCCCTCAACCAAAATACAGTGTTCAGAAGAAGGCACGTGCCTTCAAACCCCAATATTGTCAGGACGTAGTTGACTATTTAACACAGAACATCTCATCTTTCTCAGCTTCTGCACGGAAGCGTGACATATCTTCCTCCTCCTGCTCTGATTCTGGCATCCCACTTAACACTCAGTCGGCCGCCACCACCAAAGTGCCATCCCCCCAGGGCTCAGCGGTGTGGACATTTTTTTGTGTTTCTGCCTCAGATAAGAGCAGATAAGAGCAATACCATCTGTACTCTCTGCCACTGAAAATTGAGCCGTGGAAAGACCAAGACCCATGTAAGGACAACTACCTTACGAAGGCACATGATTACAAAGCACAAACTGCAATGGGATGACCACCTGAGGAAAAGCAGCACACAAAAGCAATGCCACATACTGCAGTGGAAGATACCAGGCCGCATTTTTTTCTCAAAGGCGATACCTAAACTGTACCGTGATGTTGAAAGGCAAGTGGTGACATCTCTGGCACACAGCGTTGGGTCAAGGGTCCATCTGACCACGGATGCCTGGTCTGCAAAGCACAGTCAGGCCTGCCCGAAGACAGTCCCCACACACAGCTTCTCTGCCTGCACGCCGTGTGACTGCCTGCCCCAAGACTAAGTCGCTCACCACACAGCATATCTGCCCGCAGGCCGCTTGACTGCCTTCTCCGCCACCACCAACAGGGTCCAGGACTCCAGACGGATTCCTGAATTTTTAAGACCGCTGCTAATAATAATTTTTCTAGTGCGTGTTCATGCCTGCCTAATTTTTCTGGCTGCAGTGCAGCTGCAACAACAAAAAAATTGGCTGTGCAGAGGAGAATTAAAAAAGCTTACGATGTGCAGCACCGCGCCATTTTCACACACAGCCATTTCATTCTCCAGCGGGGTAGCTTTATCAGGGCCACGTTTTAAATGTATGTTGGTCCTGCAGCGGCCTTTAAACTACGGGACCTTCTTGCTCCCTGTTGTGGCTGCTGCTGTGACTGGCTGCTAGGCAGCAGAGGTCCTGCCCCCTACCTGCAGACACAGACAGCCAGTCAGTGAGGAGAAAGCAGAGGCGCATCGAGCGCGTCATTTGAAATGGCAGAGGCTGCTGTCCCAGTCCTGCCTGATGTCTGCAGCTTTCCTGCGGTGTGTGGAATGTCAACGCTGAATATTTATATGCGTCCAGTTTGAGTCTCACTGACGCAATCAGCCGTATCATGTGGCTGTCCCCTGGAGAGGCTCAGAAGAACAATCGGCTCTTATAGGCATTAATCGCTGTGACTGGCTGTTGGGGGGTAGGGAGGGGAGAGTGAAAATAAATTAAAAAAAATAAATACAGTGTGTAGCAGCAATCAGAGCCCACCAACAGAAATCTCTGTTGGTGGGCAGGGGAGGGGGGGGGGAATCACTTGTGTGCTAAGTTGTAATGCTCTGCAGCAAGCAGTCTGAGGGTTAATAGATAAATTTTACTATACCATGTAGAATGTTTATATATAAATTGTTTGCAGCCATTTTTTATCAGTGTGCCTCCTATAATATTAAGAAAATAGGATAACCGAGGTGCCAACAGGATAAAAAACACTAAAAGAACTTAAAACCCATCTTGGTAATAGGAGGAGGTAGTGGTGGACTTACCACCTCCAAGCAGAACATACAACTGTGGATTTTCAGTCAAACTGTTTTATTGGATACTCCAAATAAAGTGCAACGCATTTCACGGGGTACAAACCCGCTTCATCAGGCAATAACAACCATAAACAATAAAATAACAACAAACAGCATCTGCTCACAGAGGCGTTAAGAGTTGATGATACTGGCAGATGCTGTTTACTCCTGTGTTATTGCCTAATGAAGCAGGTTTGTACCCCGCGACACGCGCTTCACTTTATTTGGAGTATCCAATAAAATAATTTTGACTGAAAATCCACAGTCGTATGTTCTGCTTGGAGGAGGTAAGTCCCACCGCTACCTCCTCCTATTACCAAGATGGGTTTTTAAGTTCATTTAGTGTTTTTTATCCTGTTGGTCCCTCTGTTATCCTATAGAGATTACCCAAACCTCAGATTTTCAGTTTGAACCTCCCGCGAAAGTTCGGTTTGCGTGAACTTTCGCGAACCGCAATAGACTTCAATGGGGAGGCGAACTTTGAAAACTAGAAACATTTATGCTGGCCAGAAAAGTGATGGAAAAGATGTTTCAAGGGGTCCAACACCTGGAGGGGGGCATGGCGGAGTGGGATACACACCAAAAGTCCCCTGGAAAAATCTGGATTGGACGCAAAGCAGCGTTTTAAGGGCAAAATTCACATTGAATGCTAAATTGCAGGCCTAAAGTGCTTTAAAACATCTTGCATGTGTATACATCAATCAGGGAGTGTAACTAGAGTACTGCTTCACACTGACACACCCAACTCACTGTGTAACGCACTGCAAACAGCTGTTTGTGTAGTGACGGCCGTGCTGGACTGGTGCGCACCATGGCCAGAGTGCAGGCCGTGGCGGTTTTCAAGCCCATATGGTCGCCGGGCTGTGGTAGCTCAATGATAGCACAACAGTGACTGTCCAGCTGATCAAAATTGGTCTGTCCACAATGAAGCAACAACCTTATTATCATTGGTGTGCCACCCCCTGAGACACTCATAGCCGGCGGTCATTGCTTCATTGTGATACGCAAGCCCCTTTACTGGGGCAAGGTAATGATTATGAAGGCGAATGGGCACATGTTCCCTCAGTCCCAGCCTCCTGCCGCTTGCTTGAATTACGAAGGGACAGGGACACTGACACTGGCCGTGCAGACTTCAGCTCCAGACACTCTTCTTGTTAAGCCAACACTTCCGCTCCTCCAATTATTTCCTGTGCTTCCATCAGGCCAACCCTGTGCTCACACAGCTGCACCCTCCCCGTAACTGTCTCTTTTATATGTGTGTAACCCTTTCACTGCTGCTGCCGTGTTAGCCAATTCAGCTTGTTGCAGTAATGGCAGTTTGTGTTTGAAAGTAAACTTTAAATAAATTTAAAAACAAAAAAAGTTTCACTAACTTGGGGCTTCTTCCAGCCTCCTACAGCAACAGACACTATTGTAATTTTCCTTCATGGCTAGTTTTTGCATTCTACTCATTGGCCACAGTCATTGGCATTGCTCCCAATTCATCCTTTGAAAGTGAGTCACAGAAACAGCAGCTGATTTCACATTCCGAATAACAACTTTAGTGATAGGCCGAATATCAAATTTTAGGTTTGCAAATTTTGAACACTAATTTATGCAAACATTTGCAAATCTGCCTTTTGCAGCGGGCTCCATACACTTTAATGGCACGTGAATGGCCGTTGACTTTAGTGGTTATCAGCAAAGCCCCCTTACGTGCTAGAAATGCCACATTTTCAGGGTGTGGAGGGGACAGTGGCTACAAGAGGAAAATATTTTTTCAAAAAGACCTTACAGTTCCTTACCTTACCTCGACCTTACCTCGAACGCGATCTTCCGCAAAACTTTGCGAACCTGTGAATAGAATTCAATGGGCAGGCGAACTTTCAAAACTACAAACACTAATTTTGGCCACAAAAGTGATGGAAAAGGTGTTTCAAGGAATCTAACACCTGGAGGGGGGCATGGCAGAGTGGGATACACGCCAAAAGTCCCGGGTGAAAAATCAGGATTTGATGCACAGCAGGGTTGTTACAATCCCTAAAGGGCAGTAATCACATTGGATTCCTAAATTGGAGGCCTAAAACATCTTGCATGTGTATACATGGATCAGGGAGTTTAATTAGTGTACTGCTTCACACTGACAGACCAAACTCACTGTGTAACGCACCGCAAACAGCTGTTTGTGTAGTGACGGCCGTGCTGGACTGGTGCACACAATGGCGAGAGTGCAGGCGATGGTGGTTTTCAAGCCCATATGGTCAGGCTGAGGTAGCTCAACGACAGAACAGTGACTGTCCAGCTGATCGAATTTTAGTCTGTCCACCATGAAGCAACAACCTTATTATCTTAGGTGTGCCACCCAACACACACATATAGCCGTTCATTGCTTCATTGTGATACGCAAGCCCCTTCACCGCGGCATGGTAATGATCACGAAGGGGAATTGACACATGTGCATGCCTTTTTGTTTTGTTGTTGCAGCCGAAGTGCAGCCAGAAAAATTAGCCAGGCATGTACACATAAAAGAAAAATTATTGCAGCAGCCTTAAAAATTCAGGACTCCACCTGGAGTCCTGGACCCTGTTGGTGGTGGCGGAGAAGGCAGTCAAGCGGTCTGCAGGCAGAGATGCTATGTGTGGGGACTGACTTAGTCTTCTGGCAGGGCTGACTGTGCTTTGCAGACCAGGCATCCGTGGTCAGATGAACCCTTGACCCAATGCTGTGTGCCAGAGATGACACCACTTGCCTTTCAACATCAAGGTACAGTTTGGGTATCACATTTTTTGAGAGATAATTGTGGCCTGGTATCTTCCACTGTGGTGTGTGGCTTTACTTTTGTGTGCTGCTTTTCCTCAGGTGGTCATCCCATTGCAGTTTGTGCTTTGTAATCATGTGCCTTCATAAGGTAGTTGTTCCTACGCGGGTCTTGGTCTTTCCACGGCTCAATTTTTGGTGGCAGAGAGTACAGATGGCATTGCTCTCATCTGAGGCAGACACACACAATAATTTCCACACCGCTGAGCCCTGGGATGATGGCACTGGTGTAGTGCCAGAATTAGAGCAGAAGAAGGAAGATATGTCACGCTTCTGTGTGGAAGCTGAGGAAGATGAGGTGTTGTGTGTTAAATAGTCAACTACGTCCTGACAATATTGGGGGTTGATGGCACGTGCCTTCTTCTGAACACTGTACTTTGGTCGAGGGCCGCATGAAATCGCGACAGCACGACCTCGAACAGACCTGCCGGGTGGCCTGACTCTGGCTCTGCTTCTGCCTATTGTTTTGTCCACATTGAGGGGGATGAAGTGAAAGGTATGCGCTGACTTGACTAATACAATGTGCAGTCACACAGGTGCAATGAAAAGTATGCAGTGACTGCTATATAAAACAGCATGCTGTCACACAGATGCAGTGAAAGGTATGCAGTGACTGGTATATAAAACAGCGTGCAGTCACACAGGTGCAGTGAAAGGTATGCAGTGACTGGTATATAAAACAGCGTGCAGTCACACAGGTGCAGTGCAAATGGATGCACTGAATGTGCTGGGCCTGGCACAGTATAGCAATTAGCAAGAACCAGCTGTGACATTCAGGGCTGTATTTGCGGTGTCAGTGGGCCATACAGAAAAAAAAAAACATCACAAGAACATTTGCTCTCAAAAGAGCTGTTTTGGGGTGCTTTTCAGCAACAAATATCAGCAAGGAGCAAGCTAACAGACCTCCTAACTATCGCTTTCCCTATCTCTCCAATGTCTCTCCCTTCTCTCACTAATACAGCAGCACACAGAGCGAGAAAATGGCCGACGCTGCTGCCTTATATGGGGGGGGGGGGGGGGGCTCCAGGAGAGAGTGCAGCCTGATTGGCTACCAAGTGTCTGCTGACTGTGATGTAGAGGGTCAAAGTTTAGTCCAATAATGTAGTATAGGGGGCGAGTCGAACTCGCATAAAGTTCGCGATTCGAAGTGAATCCAAACCCGCATTCAGGGTTGCTCGTAAACTACGCCAGCGCGAATCTACGCGTCGTAGTACGCAACTACGCATCGTAGTTCGTAGACGAAGTTTAAGAACTACGTGTACGCATTTCCGCGTAGTCGTAGTCCCGCTATGCGAAGCTTCACTTGCTACGCGTAGTTGACGTATGTATTGCGAAGTCAATTACGCGTGCGGTAACTGCATATCTATGGATCATTGCGCATGCGCAGAAATATTATTGCCCTTTTATACGCATACAATTCCGCATTGGAAGGTGGCTTGTACGCTTATATTAGTTTATATTTGCAAATAGGTTGAAGATTATTGCAGAAATTTTTACGCATAAGGGCATAAGTGGTCGCATCAACTACGCTTCGCACTATGCGAAGCTTGCGTACTTTAACACGTAGTCTACGAAATGCAAACGTAGTGAAGTTTCTGATTACATAGCCGTAGATTGCATATTTGCGTAAAAATACCCGTAGTTCCAGCGTAGTGAAGTTGGCTGACTACGACCATCCTTGCCCGCGTTGTTCACGAGAAGAATTTTGCATGCGAACCATTTGGGCCATCTCTACTTACAATTTTGGAGAAAATCGATTTTAAAGTTTCATAGGACAAAATAAAACATTTAAATGCAGTAAATGACAGATAATGTAGCAAACCTAACGGTGGTGTAAATTTACATATATCAAAAGAAAGAGCAATGAATTTCATGATGGGGTTTCCAGGGTTCGGACCCCCTGGAAACCCCTCCGAAGTCGCAATGCTTTGGCCATGGATCGCTATACAGCTGCAATATGGCTGTATAAAGGTCCCAGGCAATTTTACCTATTTTATGTTCAGAGTGTGGGAAATAAAAAAAAAAAAGTGTGGGGTCCCCCCTCCCGAGTCTCTTTAACCCCTTGTCTTTCATGCAGGCTGGGATAGCCAGAATGTGGAGCCCCGGTCGAGTGGGGCTTTGCACCCTGAGCTATACCAGCCCGCATGGTCCATGGTATTGGCTCTACTTCATCTACTAGGTCATTAATAAATACATTGAAGCAGCGTCGTAGCAATAGGGGTTGCAATAAAGGTTGCGACCGCATTGGGGCCTTGGGCCAGTGTGGCCCCAAAGATGCCCTCCCTCAACTTCAGTATTAGCTCTCTATTGGCCTGCGCTCATAATAATCACTTCTATAGATATTTCAAATGGTGGTAATCATTAACAAAGTGCTCCCCATCCCCTTTTTGCACCTCTGACGCTGTAGTTGCCCTTGGCCGGTTTTGGTGTGCCGTATCAATTTTTATGTATAGAGTGTTTGGGGGGCCCCAATGTAAAACTTGCATTTGGGGCCCACAGCTCCTTAGCTATGCCACTGCATTGAAAAATACTGGACCCAGCACTGACCCCTTTGGGACCCCACTGCTAACAAGGCAGGGCTGCCAGGCAGCAGAAGAGCAGATGAGGTGAAGGTCAGGCCTGCCAGGGAATGGGGGCAGCGAGCAAACTTGTGATGCAGTTTGCTTCAGGGTTTTAGAGTTAGGTGGAGAACCAAGTTTAAGGTGTCAAAATCCTGTGCCTGTAGGCTCCTGATAAGTAAATCCATCCCTGGATTGGGCATAATGTAATGTTAAGTCTCCTACAACCTTTAAGACAAAAAGACAAAAAAAGCACCTCTTTTGTAGGGATGAGCTTCCATATTCCGTAGAATTCCAATTTCCAAGTTTCCGAGTAGAAATTGGCTTTCCACGGCGTAAATAGGTATGTGGAAGTTGTTACAGTATGTGGAAATTTGAATTCCGCCAACATGCAGCATTACTTAGAAATTTTAGGCCAATCACAAGACTCAGAAGCGGAAATTGCAAAGTCAGAAGTTCAGATTTCCACGTAATTCTATGGAAATCAGAGAGACGCTTGTCAGCAGCATGCTAAATTCTGTTGGAATCGGAAATCAGAATTTCGGACCATCCCTTTTCTATAAGCATTATAACCTTTAAATAAAAATAGCCGTACACGTACAGGTAAAGCTTACTCCTGGAAGACCAGTGGAGTCATAGAGTGGCAGCTGAGATGATAGACCGGAGGAGAGCACCGTGGCCAGTGGTGTATGTGTGTGTCATCCGTTACTGTTTGGACGTGAATCATTTTGGATTTATTGTTGTTCCTTTGAACTAAGGCCATTTGAGACTTAGTTTGTAAGGCTTAGAGTGCTTTTGGCGTATGGGGTATCTTTTTGTATATTGCAAAGTGCTGTTAGTTGTTGTGTACTTCGCATCTCTTACAATCTTTGCTAAAATTTCCCATTGATGAATTTGGTGCCAACATTTTTGGGCCATGGTGACTACCATGAAAGCCGTAGTACCCAAAATTGGCTCTACACATGTATAAAATAAACATCCAAAAAATGGGAAAAAAATATAGATCAGGAGGATTCTATTGCACGTCTTTGGGCAGCTCCAGTTATTTTCTTTTTTTTAGCTGTAAGAGTCTATTGTTGAGAAGAAAATACAATCTTATTTTAAACCTGATTAATAGGAATTCAAAAAAGAAAACATGTGAAAAAAAGACATTGGACCAAAAGCCTTTTATTTTCAGTTTCTGTTTATTTTGCCTAAAGACTTTTGTGTTTCTTTAAAGGTCACAGTCAATTGTCTTTACAAAAGTTACAAAGTCAGTAAGAAACTTTTTTTGTTATTTCTATAACTTAATATTTTAATAATGCTGATGAGTGATTTGAATCCCATAAAAGAGAGGTCATGTTTTTTGATTAATTGAACACCTGCTGATATCCGTCTATTCTTTTATTTTATTTTTTTTTTGTTTGCAATTGCGGCATCAGACAGGAGAGAGACACATATTTCAATGTGCAGAGAAGCAATGGGGGCCCAATTTTGCTATCAATCATATCTAATCGTGTAAGCTATTAATGCAATGTTATTATTGAAGAGTTCCAAAATCCATTCTCTGACCTGTGTTGTTCTCGACAATTATGTTTTTCTTTTAATAAATGTTCACCTATCAGGAAGAGTGAGGTTATTAAAGGCCATTAAAATGTATGCTAAAATGAAAAGTACATCTTTACAATGAATACAAAAAAGAAATATTCTATTTCTATTTGTCATGATGAATAACACAGATTTGCAGAAGCTGTCGTTTGGGGAATCTGCATAAAATAATTCCAGGTGTATATGTCACTTTGTTGGCATGCTTTAAGGGGGAAATGTACTGTACTAATAAAATATGTTGCTCCATCCATCATACACTGAAAATGCATTAGTGTTTTTTCCCCTTCTGTAAAGCTAAGTACCCACAACCAAATAGATTGGGGATCTCCATTGACAAACAATCAATCCCAAATCCAGTGTCATTTGTGCCATTGTAAATGAACGATCATGTAGACGATTGTTTATACGATCACAGCAAATCCCGCGGAAGTCAATGGGTATTGTAGTGACCCTCCATGATTTAATCCAGCATGGTGATCATTCAAAAAAAAGATTGCTGTGGGTGGCATGCGGTGTTAAACATCAGTTTATGTATTTTCATCAACCCCTAGCCGACCGCTCCACGCCAATTGGCATGATGTCCTGGGGGCAGAGGTTGCAGGGGATCGCGCGTGCCGATGCGCACACATCCCCGCTTGAATGACAGATCTCCACCATCCTTCTCCCAGCGGCGATCGTCTCTAGGAGACTGCTAAACAGAGAAAATGCCATCTATTTACATTGTATAGCGCTGTGATCTACGGCAGCGCTGTACTGGGGACAGCCGTGTCACTCCGCTGTCCCCTCTGGAGGCACAAGAGCGATCAGCTCTCATAGGCTGATGTCTGAGAGCTGATCACAGGGATTGGCTGGGGGGGGGGGGAGGGCGGGTCTAATGTAAAATAAATACAAAAAATAGACAAGAAAAATCGGTGGTGGGGCGCATCCTCCCAAGTTTGCCATCCTTGCAGCAAAAAGTCTAGAACCAGCCATGCTCTGGATAGTCCATTGTACACGACTCCACCCATCCAGTGCTGGGAGTGGGACCCTCTAAACGTATCTTGTGGGATATGTTCTCGTGGTTGTGCTCCCCATCCATGTATGAATGTGGCTGTACTGGGCATACATTATTATGGTTCATGCCTGCATAGTAGCATGAAGACACTTGTGCAGAAAGAGGAAGAGAGCTTTGTCCAGAAGTGGTATCAAGGCGGACATGGTAAGACGCTGGACTATCAAGAGGCTTCCCTTCATTAAGGGTAAGTATCTAATATACATGAACATGAACAACTGTAGTAGTCCCATTTCCACTTAGAGCTGGGCTGAGATTCTTTTCTTTCTTTTTCTCATTGTTACAGTTTAAAATCCATGGGCCCTTAACCTCCTTGGCGGTAATCTCGAGCTGAGCTAGGGTTATGCCGCCGCGGAGGATTTCTCAGGCCCTGGTGGGCCGATTTTACGTAATTTTTTTTGTTACATGCAGCTAGCACTTTGCTAGCTGTGTGTACAATACGATCTCCGCTGCTCGCGCCGATTTGCCGCTGACATTACCCCGCCATTCCTCCAGGAAATGCCTCCATCCCTCCATCCCTCCCACCATCCCTCCAGGAATTCCCGTTCTTTGAACCGGATTTCCTGATCGAAGCGGGTGGGGGGATGCCGCTGCACAGCGGCTATCATGTAGCGAGTCCTGGGCTCGCTACATGATTTTAAAAAAATTAAATAAAAAAAAAACTGCTGCGCTGCCCCCTGGTGGTTTTTAATAGACCGCCAGGAGGGTTAAAAAAAATTAAATAAAAAAAAAGTCCTGCGCCTCTCCCCCTGGTGAATTTATTGTAACGCCAGGGGGGTTAAAACCAACATTTTCTCTGCATTGGGACTGTGGCTGAAACTGCACAATACTCACCAATGGTCGCTGAAGAAATACAAGCGCTGATCCAACCATAAACAAAGGGATTTGTATCCATTTGCTGCTCAGGTCGCCACATCCACAATGGCATCTATAGTATATATCAAGATCCTTAACGCTGGACATCAAGATGAATATCTGTAGTATCACCACAGTGCTCAGATACAACATAGCATAAGTGGCCGTCACCATGACAAATCAAGCATAATGGTCACTGCTAGTTTCAAGTTTCAAAGTCACTTTATTCTAAAAAAAAAAATCAAAAAGGAGCACATATACAATAACTTACTTTCCGGGTCCTTACAACAGGGACCCTTTAAGTGCAATAGCATGTTGTAACGGTAGGTGTCAGCAACCAGAGAGAGAATCTGATTCTTGGCAATCTGCAGTATCCCCAAGAATACAGATATACCTGATTATTGGGGATCTGCAGAATCGCCAATAATCAAATATGTCTAACCTCTAGACACCTAAGTGTGTAAGTGTTTTGGTGCAACAGTAACCTATGGACCACCGGGGTAGCAGGTGGTCCAATAAGTAGAGAAGACTCTACTGCAGTCAACACACCTGGAGAGGGAATCCCTGACTGATAAGGAGCAGTGTCCCCTCTGTAGAGCAGGGGACCCCTGCGGGAAGGCTGGCCACCCTGAGGGGGGGTGACAGCCGGAAGGTCAGACAGGCCGGGTCGGCAACAGTGTATCAGATATGCAAGGTACCAAATCAGAGATCAGAAGAATAGTCAAGAAAGCTACAGGTCATAACAGATATCAGAACAAGGCCGAGTCTGAGGTGTGAGGTCCGTGATCTCAACACCCTGGAACTATGCTAGAGAATAACACAGATGATATACAGTATTCCTAGTCTGGGGTGTGAGGTCCGTGATCTCAACACCCTGGAACTATGCTAGAGAATAACACAGATGATATACAGTATGCCTAGTCTGGGGTGTGAGGGCCGTGATCTCAACACCCTGGAACTATGCTAGAGAATAACACAGATGATATACAGTATTCCTAGTCTGGGGTGTGAGGGCCGTGATCTCAACACCCTGGAACTATGCTAGAGAATAACACAGATGATATAAAGTAACTGGCTAAGTGTGGATTCCCAGGTCCTCCTGGTTCCACCACACTGAAGGATCTGACTAGTGCTACGTACACACATGCGACAACGATCGTTCGTTGAGGACGACGAACGAACTTTTAATTGACGAAAGAACGACCGAAGTAAAGTTAGTTGTAAAAAGTGTGTAACGATCACATCGTTAGAACGAACGTTACACCACGTAAAGGCACTTAATGCGCCTGCGCATAAAATTGTAAAGTTCCTTGGAGAAAAAGTGAAATACGCATGTCCAGCCTGGTACGAACGATCGTTTCCAACGATGTACCACTTTTGCTAACGATCGTCGGTGGTAAACATCCGCCAAGACAGAACTTTGTTTTGTAGCGATTTGCCTCGTTCGTCGTTTGCCTTAATAGTCGTTGGTTCGTTTTTTGTAACGATCGTCGTTGGTAAAGATCGGGGAACGATCGTTACAAACGACTATAGTCGCATGTGTGTACGCACCTTAAGGTCTGAGTGCTAACACATAGGCATACGCAACGCCAGACAACCAGAAACTGAACAGCAGGAGATGTATATAGAAAAGCGCCCCACAGCGCCGCCCAGCTCCCTTTCACCAATCACTGACTAAGCAGGAATCAGCTGACCGCCCTGATCAGCTGATCTTCCTCCTACTGGTATAAAGAGCTTGTCTTGCAGCGCGCGCAGCTCTCCATCTGTGTGCACTACTAGGTCCAGACAGCCCAGGCACATGTTGCTGCGGGGAAACCGCCGCACTGGACGCGGAATCCACCGCCTTACCGTCGAAACATGCGGCGGCCCCCACGCCATCCTTCCCATGTGCACCATTAGTTCCAGATAACCCAGACGCATGCTGACGCAGACAAACCGCAGCATCAGACGCGGAATCAGCCGCCTTACTGTCAGAACACGCAGCGGCTTTTCCGCTATTTATCACACGTGTATCATGTATACAATACACAGTAGACAGTTCACTCAAGGGGTATGATTCACTAAACCGTGATAATTGATATCATGGTCCCGTCACTTAATGCTTTTCACGCGCAATCATTAATTTTTGCGCGCAATCGCAAATTTTTGCGCAAAAATTTGAGATTGCACGTGAAAAGCGTTACACTCATTATAACGCGCGCAAAACGCTATCGTGAACGTGATATCAGTTATCACGGTTTAGTGAATCAAGTCCAAGGTGTGAAAGATCAATGCCCAGTCTCCAGTCCCTGTGGTGATACTACAGATACTCATCTTAATGTCCAGCGCTTAAGATCTTGATATACACCAATGGGTTATAACCAATTTCAGGTGAAGTGTTAGTATATCCACTCACCACATACCATTCATTCCATACCTACTTTCAGTCCTGGGGGTTTATAAAAGAATTTGTGAATTCCACCCAAAAACAACTTGACACAGTTCCTAAGGATAATTAGCACACCAATATACTACAAGGGATGGGAAACGTTTATTCCCATAATGCCTGATAGAAAGTGAGTAGGTCTCACTAATTGGAACAGAGTGAACAAATTGAATTTGGTAGAACTGAAAAAAGCTTCTGTGACATTTTTACTGTAGTCCTAATGTGAATGCAAATTCTAGGTTTTCCTTACTTTTGTGTGGGTTTCCTCTAGGCACTCAGATTTCCTCCCACATCCTAAAATGACCTTAGCCAACAATAGGGACACAAGGCTATGACTGACTAGGGCCTAGTGCACACCAAAAACTGCTAGCAGATCCGAAAAATGCTAGCAGATTTTGAAACGCTTTTTCTTATTTTTCTGCAGCGTTTCAGCTAGCGTTTTGCGGTTTTGTGTAGCGGTTTTGGTGTAGTAGATTTCATGTATTGTTACAGTAAAGCTGTTACTGAACAGCTACTGTAACAAAAAACGCCTGGCAATCCGCTCTGAAGTGCCGTTTTTCAGAGCGGTTTGCGTTTTTCCTATACTTAACATTGAGGCATAAACGCCTCCGCAATCCAAAATCTGCAGCAGCCCGGGAGTATGCATTTCTGCAAAACGCCTCCCGCTCTGGTGTGCACCAGCCCATTGAAATACATTACCCTAGCGGATCCGCACCCGCAAGCAGATCACAAACTGCAGCGGAAACGCTCTGGTGTGCACTAGGCCTATGGGCATACCTATGAATTGGCCGCCAGGAGATTTGGGTGCAGGAGAAATCCAACAAACTGCTCACCCTGCTCCTGCACAAGTCCCGGCGGCATTCATTACTATTTCCTTCCAGGCCACCATGTATGGTGGAGGAAAGATGTATGTTGGCTTCCAGATATTGCTAGTGATTTGTGCTCTGTCTTTTGACGGCACCAAAGTTACTCACTGAGCGCTGCTATAGCCGTAATTCCTATTACAGCCTATGGTGGCGCAGGCTGCGTCCAAATCTCCTGCGCTGTTTTTACAATGCTCGGACTGTGGCAATGATTATTTTGCAAGCTACTACACTGTTGCATGCAAATTTTTGCATCGAAAAGGCTAATTTCTACTTCGAGAAAATATGCTCATAGGAAACAGTCACAAAAAACATGAAAATCATTATTTTTACTGTTAAAATGTGTGAAGAGTGTGAAATCTTTATTTTTTTAGCTCGAAAGTTTGCAACAAATGCAAAAAAATCACAAACTTATGATTTACAATAAAATTTCCGCTCGAAAGTTGAAGTTAACCTTATTTTCACAAAAATGAATGGGACAAGAATATATTGGCATTTTTCATCACTGCACAGTAATTGACATAAGTATGGAGTGTGCAAAGTGCTGGGAAGATGTCAGCGCTATGTAAATACATTATAATAATGTAACTAAATTGCATTATTGTTTTTAGCCTATTTAAAAAAATTTGAAATACCTTATACTAACACTGTAAATATAATATTCATGTTCAGAGAATTTTGTGTTTTCTTTAAATTCTCTTGTCCTAATGATCACATTTCTCCTTCATTGCTACGCTCTGCAAAGAAACACTGCTCATTTAGCAAAACAGCCAAGGTGATACTTAGAAACAGGGATGGTCGTAGTCGGCCAATTTCGCTACGCTGGAAATATGCGTAGTTTTACGCAATTCCGTTTCGCCAAACTACGGCTTCAAAATCAAATATTTGCTTCGTTTGCATTTCGTAGACTATGCGTTAAAATACGCAATTACGCGCAGTGTGAAGCGTAGTGTATGCTTTAATTTATCTTTAAATGCTTCTACTGGGAACTCTTCTATGCGTACATTCCCCTTTCCAATGCATACATTTGTAAGCAATAAGCATACAATCGCACACGGAAAATTAGACACATGTGAACTACACATAGCGGGCATAGGCTACGCGTAGCGGTACATCACTACGCGTAAATTCGTAAGTGTGTAGTTTTGAAACGTCACCTATGAACTACGATTCGTAGATGCCAACTACGATGCGTAAATTCGCACTGGCGTAGTTTCTGCTCATCCCTGCTTAGAAACCAGGATGTAAAATCACAATCCCTGTTGTAGTTTTTACAGGAGTAGTGGGTCTGGTGTAGCGCAGGACCTGGAAGACAGCAGGTACTATTACACAGGAAACAAAAGACAGAGATGTGTGACATTGCTACTGGAAATAAGATGCATTTCTATAGTAGAACAAGACTGTTGGCTGGCTAGTATAACTACTACTTGTACAACTACTACTGCTTCTCTTCTTACCACTGTTACCAGGGTTGGCACTGCCATTAAGGCAAAGGAGGCAACTGCTGCTGGGGTCCCTTACACCCCAGTTGTCGGTGCCCCTGCATCATGTGTGGCTGCTGTGAGAAAACGCGGAAAAGCCGCCAATACTCAAGGTGACGCGGCTGACTCCGCGTTCAACATGGCAGCTGGTGCGCAGTCGGAGCGCGGAGAAACCGTCGCATGCTCTAACAGGACGGCGGATTCCGCGTCCAATGCGGCAAGTTGCTCGCATAGGCCTGCTCCTCTCAGCAATGCGGAATGCGGAGAAAACGCCGCACACACTGACAGCGGTGCGGCGGTTTCTGCATCCAACTCAGCAGAAACATTACAACACATGACTGGTGTGGCTGGGACTGATAGTCCACACTGGTTAAGGAGGCGCGCGCAGAGAGGCAGGGCCTTTATGGCAGTCAGAAGAGGGTCCGCTGACCAAGCTGGTCAGCTGACAAGTTCAGTAACTTCCATTGGTCCAGCACTTAGGGGAGGCGCTGGTGAGCGCTAGTGTATATATACTGGGTGCTGGTCATTCATCTGGTGTCTGCCGTTGCGATCACTACGTGGTAGCACTCAGACCTTGTCTGTATCTGTGTTATTAGACCAGTTTCCAAAGGTGTTGTTGGCCAAGGATCTCACACCTTAGTCTAGGAATTCTGTTATTATCTGTATTGTTATCTAGACCAGTTTCCTAGGTGTTGACGGCCGAGGAACTCACACCTTAGTCTTGGAATTCTGTACCATCTGTATAATTCATATTATTCTAGTCTAGTTCCTGGAGTGTGAGAATCTTGGAGCTCACACTCAAGTCTAGGCATTGTTGATTATCTGTTATGACTTTCTGCATTCCTGACCATTCTCCTGATCTCTGATTCTGTACCTTTGTCTTTCCGATACCTTGTTGCCAAACTCTGCTAGTTCCTGGATTCTGCATCTGTCTCCTGTCTCTGTACTGTATTTGTCCGTGTGGTTACGACCTGGCCTGTCCGACCTCGAGAACTATCTCTGCTGTTAAGAGATAGTTCACAGATCTGTAAGTGACACTACCCTTGGTGTCACTCACGTTCTGTCCTTCCCACTGTCTCAGCCTGGCTCCGCCCCTTGGGGAGCATCAGACCTGTGGAAGGAATCTGATCCATAGCAGTAGCTCTTACTGTCTAGCACCCATCTTCTGGGTGCGTTCCTCAAAGTATTACTGTTGCACCAAACACTCTCATCTCTTGGGTGTCCAGAGGTTAGAAGATATATCTGATTATTGGTGATACTGCAGATCATCAATAATCGGGTATATTCTGCATTCTCGGTGGTACTGCAGATCACCGGTAATCAGATCCTGTCTGTGTTACACCGATCGTTACAGCTGCATTGTAATAACTCGCCTGTCCTGGTGCACTACTACATCCATGCTTTGCCTTCATCTCCACTCCCTGCCTCTTTTCCATGACCACAAGTAGAAGAGGTCCAGGGAGCACCTGGGGGGGGGGGGGGCATTCAGGTGGGAAGTACGGTGGCCGTTGAGGCTGACTTTGCTGCAGGGGAGGGAATTGGTGGGCTTCCAGGTTACTTTTCCCACAGGGCCCCTATGTCAGTACTACTACTGCTGCTGCTGCTACTGTACTACAGTACAATACTATTACTCCTGACAACAACTCTAGTGTTGGGCGAACATCTAGATGTTCGGGTTCGGGCCGAACAGGCCGAACATGGCCGCGATGTTCGGGTGTTCGACCCGAACTCCGAACATAATGGAAGTCAATGGGGACCCGAACTTTTGTGCTTTGTAAAGCCTCCTTATATGCTACATACCCCAAATTTACAGGGTATGTGCACCTTGGGAGTGGGTACAAGAGGAAAAAAAAATTTAGCAAAAAGAGCTTATAGTTTTTGAGAAAATCGATTTTAAAGTTTCAAAGGGAAAACTGTCTTTTAAATGCGGGAAATGTCTGTTTTCTTTGCACAGGTAACATGCTTTTTGTCGGCATGCAGTCATAAATGTAATACATATAAGAGGTTCCAGGAAAAGGGACCGGTAATGCTAACCCAGCAGCAGCACACGTGATGGAACAGGAGGAGGGTGGCGCAGGAGGAGAAGGCCACGCTTTGAGACACAACAACCCAGGCCTTGCATGAGGACAAGAAGCGTGCGGATAGCATGCTTTGTACCACCATGCAGTCATAAATGTAATAAAGATAAGTGGTTCAATAAACAGGGACCACGCGGCAACGCTAACCCAGCAGCAGCACACGTGATGGAACAGGAGGAGGCGCAGGAGGAGAAGGCCACGCTTTGTGAGACACAACAACCCAGGCCTTGCATGAGGACAAAAAGCGTGCGGATAGCATGCTTTGTACCGCCATGTAGTCATAAATGTAATAAAGATAAGAGGTTCAATAAACAGGGACCACGCGGCAACGCTAACCCAGCAGCAGCAGCAGCAGCAGCACACGTGATGGAACAGGAGGAGGCGCAGGAGGAGAAGGCCACGCTTTGTGAGACACAACAACCCAGGCCTTGCATGAGGACAAAAAGCGTGCGGATATAGCAGCAATGCTTTTTGCCGCCATGCAGTCATAAATGTAATACAGATGAGAGGTTCAATAAACAGGGACCGGAAACGCTAAACCATCCCAGATGTTCATCGGTCATGTTACTTGGTTGGGGTCCAGGAGTGTTGCGTAGTCGTTTCCAATCCAGGATTGATTCATTTTAATTTGAGTCAGACGGTCTGCATTTTCTGTGGAGAGGCGGATACGCCGATCTGTGATGATGCCTCCGGCAGCACTGAAACAGCGTTCCGACATAACGCTGGCTGCCGGGCAAGCCAGCACCTCTATTGCGTACATTGCCAGTTCGTGCCAGGTGTCTAGCTTCATGCCCGGTTTCAGGTCCAGCGGTGCCAGCCACAAATCCGTCTGTTCCTTTATTCCCCTCCAAATTTCCTCCCCTGTGTGCTGCTTATCCCCAAGGCAGATCAGCTTCAGCAACGCTTGCTGACGCATGCCAACAGCTGTGCTGCACTGCTTCCACGATCCTACTGCTGCTGGTGCTGGGTTAGCATTTCCGGATGAGGTACAGCTTTGAGATGCGTTGGAGGAGAAGGAGTCAGAGAGGTAGGTGCTGCTGTTGTTATCCAGCTGTTTGCGGCGTGGGCAACACCCGCGCCGTAGCAGGTGAGGAATCGCTGCCAGGCTCCACAAGGTTCACCCAGTGCGCGGTAAGGGAGATGTATCGACCCTGGCCGAACGCACTCGTCCAGGTGTCAGTGGTGAGGTGAACCTTGCAGGCAACGGCATTCTTCAAGCTTCGGGTTATTTAGCTGACCACGTGCTCATGCAACTCAGGCACTGCAGAGCGCGCAAAGTGGTAGCGGCTGGGAACCACGTAACGTGGGATGGCCACTGACATCATGCCCTTGAAGCTGTTTGTCTCCACCACTCGATATGGCAGCATTTCGCAGGCCAGAAGCTTGGCTATGCTGGCTGGCTGTTACTGCCACGGCCCGGGGGTCATTTGCTGGCAATTTCCTCTTGTGCTCAAACATCTCAGAAACAGACAACTCAACCGTAGCGCTGCACACCGAAGGGCTGTTGGTTGTTGTGTTTGATGAACACTGGGAGACCTCAAGAGCACTAGTCCGGAAAGTGACAGTGTCAGCATCGTCTGATGTTTGTGAATGTTGTGAACCACGCAATGGCTGGGCTACTGCTGCTGCTGAGGCGGGTCTGGTGGTGAGTCTGGTGAACCCAAGGGAGGCAGTGTTGCTGGTGGTACCCTGTCCTGCCGCGTTTGCCCACAGAGTGGGATGTTTGGATAGAATGTGGCGGCTCATGCTGGTGGTGGAGAGGTTGTTAATACTTTTCCCCCTGCTCAGGCGGGTCTTGCACACCTTGCAAATCGCCATGGTAACATCCTCAGTGCAGTCTTCAAAGAAAGCCCAGACTTTAACTGGCTGAGGACTCGGACCTCGTGCGTGATGTGCTGGTGCTGCTTAACCCACTGCTGGACGCTTGAGAGGTCATCCAAGTAATTATCTGGTCCTGTTCTTTTGGATCTGTGAGGGTTGTTGTCCTGGACAACATGGGCAGTATTGAGTGGGTTTTCTTGGGTGCTCCCCTGTGGCCTGTACGTGAACCGTCAGGGGAAACACCTCTTCCCTTGCCCCTCCCTCTTTCACCGGATTTCTTCCTCATTTCACTTATCCTTAAAGTACACGCTGACTGGCAGCAGTACAGTGGCAGTACAGAAATGCTATACAGTGGTGGGTGAGCGGTGTACCACTATTGTCAGCAGTGACACAGAGCACAATGCTATACAGTGGCGGGTGAGCGGTGTACTACTGTTCCCAGCAGACACAGAGTGGAAGTAAACACAATGCTATATAGTGTGGCTGAGCCGTGTACACAGAGTGGCATTAAACACAATGCTATATAGTCTGCTATATAGTCACCCCGAACAGGGTGATGTTCTGCAGAACCCGAACAGTGGCAAACACTGTTCGCCCAACACTACTGGGAGGGAACGCAGATTTTAGTACCTAAACACACGATACAACATGTTTTCCGGGGTCGGACTCTGAGGCACATACAGATGGTCCCGATCATCATCCTCATCATACAACTCTTCTCCTGAGTCTGACCCACCCACCACCTCTGCCACCCCAACATCCCCAGACACAGACCCCTCATCGTCCTCAACATTAACTTGGGATGCTGGCCTGAGCCAGACCTCCTCCTCCACATCAGGCCCCATCATCTCCTCAATGGCAGCCCTCATTAATCGCTCTGGCGACGGACTGATGGACACAACGTTCTCCTCCGGGGAGGGCTGCTGCTGACCACTGGCTGCTGGGGTGGATGTTATAGCTTGCGTGGGGCGTTGGCTGTTGCTGTTGTTGGGAGTGCTGCTCACAGCGGAGGTCTCTGGGGAACTCATGTTGAGCTCATATAGTGGTTGACGGTGAGTGGAGTATTACTGATCCCAGCAATATACACACTGACTGGCAGAGTACGCAATGCTATATAGTGTGGCTGAGCGAGGTACACAGAGTGGCAGTAAACAGAATGCTATATAGTGTGGCTGAGCGAGCGGTGTACCACTATTCCCAGCAGACACAGAACAGTGAACAGAATGCTATATAGTGTGGCTGAGCGAGCGGTGTACCACTATTCCCAGCAGACACAGAACAGTGAACAGAATGCTATATAGTGTGGATGAGCGAGCGGTGTACCACTATTCCCAGCAGACACAGAACAGTAAACAGAATGCTATATAGTGTGGCTGAGCGAGCGGTGTACCACTATTCCCAGCAGACACAGAACAGTGAACAGAATGCTATATAGTGTGGCTGAGCGAGCGGTGTACCACTATTCCCAGCAGACACAGAACAGTGAACAGAATGCTATATAGTGTGGCTGAGCGAGCGGTGTACTACTGTTCCCAGCAGACACAGAACAGTACACAGAATGCTATATAGTGTGGCTGAACGAGCGGTGTACTACTGTTCCCAGCAGACACAGAACAGTACACAGAATGCTATATAGTGTGGCTGAACGAGCGGTGTACCACTATTCCAAGCAGACACAGAACAGTGAACAGAATGCTATATAGTGTGGCTGAGCGAGCGGTGTACCACTATTCCCAGCAGACACAGAGTGGCAGTAAACAGAATGCTATATAGTGTGGCTGAGCGAGGTACACAGAGTGGCAGTAAACAGAATGCTATATAGTGTGGCTGTGCAAGCGGTGTACTACTATTCCCAGCAGACACAGAGTGGCAGTAAACAGAATGCTATATAGTGTGGCTGAGCGAGGTACACAGAGTGGCAGTAAACAGAATGCTGAGCGAGCGGTGTACTACTATTCCCAGCAGCGACACACAATGACTGGGGGGGACCCTGGCTAGCGTGGCTGGAGCGCGAACTACCCTGCCTGCCTACCCAAAGCTAAACCCACAGACAAATGGCGGAGATATGACGTGGTTCGGGTATTTATTTACCCGAACCACGTGACAGTTCGGCCAATCAGAGCGCGTTCGGGTCCGAACCACGTGACCCGTTCGGCCAATCACAGCGCTAGCCGAACGTTCGGGGAACGTTCGGCCATGCGCTCTTAGTTCGGCCATATGGCCGAACGGTTTGGCCGAGCACCGTCAGGTGTTCGGCCGAACTCGAACATCACCCGAACAGGGTGATGTTCTGCAGAACCCGAACAGTGGCGAACACTGTTCGCCCAACACTAAACAACTCTTATTATCAATATTATTGTTATTACACAAAGCAATATTTGCAAGATATACTTTTTATACATCTACCATACCTTTCTTTGTTGCTCATTAAGAATTTCAAGCCCTTGCTACGCAGTCCACAACTGCCGATGAATTTCAGCAACTGTGCATCATAAAATTACCTCAGCAGTCTGCTAATATGTGTTTACCAGAGAGTTTGCACCTTAAATACACACTTATTTTGATATCAAGGAAATTTCCCCCCCGGGTGGTGTGCTTCATTAAATGTGTAACTGTGCTGAAGCTCCTCGATATTAGGGAGAGGTGGTGAGAAAAGTATCGTTATAATAGGAACTCGCTGACAACTTTTGAAGTGACAATTACCAGCATTCTTTTTACACGTTTCCGTGACTGATCGTCGTTTGCTCAGAATTCCACAGACGTGTGTGAAACTTTGCCTACAGGGTACATATGTTGTACGTTAAGAAAATACCACAAAGCAGACATTTGGTTGAAGCAGTAAGAGGGATATAAAAGCTATGAAATCTTATATAGAGGGAGTATATGAAGACGGGAAAAACAATTTGTCTCACTCGGCCTCTTCTGTAGGTCATAATTATATCTCTTATTGCTCATCCAAAGCCAGCCCATGTTAACCGTCACGCTTAGTCCTTTCACCCAATGAAGGCTTCATTATAATGCTGTGAGAGTCAACCTGATTAACAAAAAAAGTACTTCTATTTTATTTTTTCTATTGTTGACTGCATTGTTTGTGCTTGACAACATAACCTGATAGTTTGGATCCACAGTTTTGAACTATCATGTTCACAAACCCTGGTATAAACCTCCTCTCCCCAATATCGCTTGAGAGAAAACATTGTAATTAATTACGTTCTTTTCACTAGTGCAACAGCTATAGTTACTATTAAATAAGAACATCTACATTTATATTTAATAGGCGTAGTGAAAGTTTAGACACCAGTGATAAGGGGCGTAACTACAGTTGTGTTCAAAATTATTCAACCCCCACTGAAGTGTTTTGGCCAGTTTGACATTGATTTTGATTATTTCAGTCATCTTGTTTACAATTAAATCAATGAGGCACTTGTAAGTCAGACAAATATAATATAACATTTATAATGAAATAGCCACAAATGTCTTTTCTGTGTTCACATCATTATCCGTTTTATTCAAGCCCCAAGTGACATTCATTCTTAGTACTTAGTACATCCTCTCCCAGTTGTAACAGCTTTTAATCGTGAAGCATAGCTTGCTCTAATTTTGTTTCATCAGTCCACAGAACACTACCACAAAAGTTTTTGGATAGTGTTCTGTGGACTGATGAAACAAAATTAAAACTGTTTGGGCCCATGGATCAACGCTATGTTTGGAGGAGGAAGAACAAGGCCTATGAAGAAAAAAACACCTTGCCTACTTTGAAGCATGGCGGGGAGTCAATCATGCTTTGGGGCTGTTTTGCTTCTGCAGGTACAGGGAAGTTTCAGCGTGTGTAAGGTACCATGAATTCTCTTCAGTACCACGAGATATTGGATGAAAATGTGATGCAGTCCATCACAAACCTGAGGCTTGAGAGACGTTGGACCTTTCAACAGGACAATGATCCCAAGCATACCTCCAAGTCCACTAGAGCATAGTTGCAGATTAAAGGCTGGAACATTTTGGAGTGGCCATCGCAATCACCAGACTTAAATCCGATTGAGAACCTCTGGTGGGACTTAAAGAAAGCAATTTCAGTGCGCAAGCCTAAGAACTGTGACTGAACTGGAGGCTTTTGCCCATGAAGAATGGGCTAAGATACCCGTAGATCGCTGCAAGACACTTGTGTCAAGCTATGCTTCATGTTTAAAAGCTGTTATAACTGGAAAAGGATGTTGTACTATCTACTAAGTACTAAGAATGTCACTTGGGGGTTGAATAAAGCTGATAATGATGTGAGATCAGAAAAGACATTTGTCGTTATTTCATTATAAATGTTATGCTATGTTTGTCTGACTTACAAGTGCCTCTTTGATTTAATTGTAAACAAGATGACTGAAATGATCGAAATCAATGTCAAACTGGCCAAAACACTCAATTTCAGTGAGGGTGGAAAAATGTTGAACACAACTGTTCATTGGACCAGGCCCCCTGCAGAGATGTTGGCCATCACAGAGGAGGGGGGGGGGGCAGAAGCTAGGCAGGCCTAGTCCTGTACAATGTAAAGCAACAGCAGAACAGAACATTATACATTATGTGCTCCTGGCGGCGATACAGGACCCTCTTTGCTTTCTGTTCAGTATGTAAGTGCTGTGCAGCCAGGCAATCCCAGGGTGTGTCTTCAGTCCCATGTCATGTGGCAGGGACAGAAGCTGCATGGTGATTGGTTAGCAGCACAGCACTTGGAAACTGAACAGAAAGTGAACTGTACTGCGACAGGGAGCAGGTAATGTATAATACTCAGGTGCCACTCTGCATGTATAGAACCTCTCCCACTCCACCTCGCACGATGACGGAGGTCACGGGGCTTTTATGCACCTGCCAGCGATATCACCGAAATGAGTTCATTTCAGCGGTGCTAAACTTTTCTAATTTTAAAGCTTAATTCAGGCTGGTGTTTTTTCTTTTTATTAATACTGTGAGTAATCTATCATAACTACAATGCAACAAGTTCAGTGCACTGCACACACACTATTATTCATTTCTTCTTACCACTTTGGCTGGGTTTTGAAAACTGTCTTTCAACACCAGTGAGTTGTCCAGACTCCTACCCCTCCCATCATCATGCAAATGAAGCAGTCTCATCATCTGTGTGTAATACTAAAGCATTTACCCCTTTCTGATCCTGCCCTAAAGGATTGATGAAAATACCCTACTGAGCTGTAGCTGCAATGCTGGCTACAGATAGATATTTCCTTTAGCTAAAGAAGGAAGAGGGTAGGGCAACGGAATTGATCCTGCACTGGGAATTGACTGTTTTTGAGAAGCTGGGTTATAATCACACCCTTGACAGCTAACTAAAGGAATCATTGGGTCACATGACTGTTTCATAAAATAATTTGTCTGGAATGGCTGCATTAGTTGTGCCAATTGTGTACATATTGTCATGGTTTCCTATTAACTTTGCTAACAATCTGAAATCTGGGAGGGTGAACTTAACTAGAGCTTTAACCCTGTAATAAGTTATTTTAATCCACTTACATAGCTTTCAGTCTCAAATAAGCTTTCAGATTAATGACCAGCAAGTCAACCACACTTTGACTAGTCGGCTTGACAGTATCCCTAGCATGTGTTTAGCTCTTATTACTTGCTGAAAATCATTTAAAAGAAACTATATGTTGCACTGCCTAGCTGGCTTTGAATTCTAGGCAACATGTATAACCAATGCAAACAGTGAGCCCTATGCTCATGCTAGGTAAGTATGAGAACAAGTAAAATAATTCCTAGTAAATTAAGGTTTTACACAAAATATCTTAGAGGTGACTGACAACCCACGATTATTCATGTTTTAATTTTCTTTATCAATTTAATAAGTTAATTGGGTTAATTCATCTGCATTACCTGGTCAGGCATTCACCTAATATTACTAAAAATTTGATCAAGATACATTGGGGTAGATTCACTAAACCAATCAAATAAAGATCATCCAGTCACTCAAACTGCTTGTAAAGTTTTCAACAACAGAGAGTCATTCAGCCTGCACCTGTTCCCAAACAGTGCCAAAGTATACAACATGAAGGAATTGACCGAGTCTCCAGAGCCGGGACAAGGTCCTGCAGCACCCAAGGCTGAGAAACCAAATTGCACCTCTCCCACCCCTGCCATCACACACTGATTGCTATTAGACTAAGAGGAGCGCCAGGGCCCCCAACACCTTAATCTCTAGTTATCTGACTTGCAGTCTCTGCCATGCATCCATTTTTCTTATTTTTCTCTGCTTCAAACACAATAGGGGAATGAAAGCTGAGTGAGTTGTGCGCCCCCTCCTACATTGCGCCCTGAGACTGGAGCCTCTCTTGCCTCTGCCTCGGCCCGGCCCTGCGGGTCTCGACCTGGATTTTGACAATTATAGCCCAATTTCTTGTATCAATATGCAGGCCTTTGTCAAGTGAGCATTTGACAAAGGCCTGTGTGCTGAAATGCTGTGCATGCTTTACTGTGGTGGCAATAACACAATAAATTGGGCTATAATTGCCAAAATCTTGGTCAAGACCAGGTCAATTCCTTCACGATTGTATATTTACTAAACTATATTAAAATTTACAAGTGCAAATAGAGCAGAAAAACTTGCATCATACATACAATGCACAAGTTGCTTGTATAATGCTCATTATGCAAATAGCGTAACATACATAGCCCATATGCAATTCACGTTTTCTCCTGACTTTTCACGTAAGTGATATTTTCATACTTTATCATAAAATGCCTTTTAACTTACCAACAAGCAAGAAAATACTCAAAATAATTTTGATAGTACATTTTCACCAACTTTTAAGAGCTTTTTTTTAAATTGAAAAGTGCTTAAGTTATTTTAAAGAGATTACATTTTTCTTCAAGGAGATAACTCAGGAGAAAAACGTAATTGCATAAGGGCCCATGTGTTACACAAGCAACGCATACCTTTTGTGAATAACACAAATTGCAAAAATTGCGTAAATTTACCGATATTCTACTACTTAATTACCATAGCGATACTGTTTACTATCACCTGACCTCTGACCTACTATGAACTAACCTCTCCCTACTCACACAGAACCCCCCAGGTGGTGCCTAACCTTAACTTCCTTTAGTAGGGCTTAACCTTAATGCCTAATCTAATCCCCCTGGTGGTAAACTAACCTTAACCCTCGTAGCTACCTGACCTTAACTTCCCCCCTACCCTTAACCCCCCTCTATTTTGGGCTCCTGCGATTTGTAGCCATAATTCGCATAGTCGGTGGCCCCGGTGAATGCTAAATTAGCTCATGCTTCTTTTAGTTGTTCTGCATTCATATGTGTCAGAGGTTGAGGCTCACTACCTCATTCCCTAATCCCTCCATCTCATCACCTTATTTTTACACCCCACTAAAGGCCCATACATATGCAATACTAAAGTCACCTGAGCTGGGCAATAACAACTGCCTCTGACGATAATACAGCCTATGTACAGCAACCCCCAACCCTCATCTGCTGCTTAGCCACCGATCTGCCAGGGATATGAAGCTACGGCCGATAATTTTGTTCTTGCCGCACGTCCTGCCCACCACATGATGTCACATCTACACTGCTCCGTCAGCCCTCCACCCCACTCTATCTAGCGTGTGTTTGGGATTTAGCTGTCTATTGAGATTGTAAGCTCACAAGGGCAGGGCCTTCCCCATAGTGTTTACATTTCTGATGTACTTTTAAATGAACATGTACCTGGTTGCTGGATGTTTCTTTTTTTTTTTACCACTCAAACTATGTTGCTTGGTGTTCCGAATGTCCTGTGCTTGAGCTATGTATGCATCTATGGTCCCCGTTCATGTCTGTTTGCACTCTTTTCAATACCACAGAAGATGTTGCTGTTATGTAAATAATAGTTGATAATTTTATGGAAAAAAACAAAAACAAAAACAAAACTGTACAATTAAATTAAATCATTCATGGTCACCTTAACACCTGCTGGCATGTGAAAGGTAGGACACACGGACAATCTGCACATCAGAAGGGAGAGCGTTGCCATAGGTGTAAACCATGCTGGATTTATCTAAATCCAACATGTATGTCAGCGAGCTGTCCTTACCTCAATTAAAAAAAACAAAAACGGAGAGTTATATGACACAAACTTTTATAATAACTTTCAAAACACTATATGAACGATGTTGAAACCAGAGAAGAACATTTTCCACATTAGCTGCTCTGCTTCCTAAAATACACACATCATGAGAGATCTATGAGAACAGCCATCGAAGGCTGTCTTCTGAAAATTCTAATTACCTGGATGTCATTCAAATACTCTGACTATGTTTTCCGAGTCACTAGTACAAGTGCACACAAAAGAAGAGTTAGAGAAGTGCCAGAACACGTGACCAGTATTCCAGGTTGATGAGGACTTCAAAGGAATTATTGGCAATCAGGATGGGTGGTTAGAAGTGAATATGTATGCTGCCTATCTTTCTGTTAGAAGGCATAGTCAATCTGTGGAACACACTAGGGTACTAGAGTGTTATTAAAGTTTATACCATAGGTGTCAAACTCTGGGTCCATGGGCCGTATGCAGCCCTCCTTGCCATTTAACTGCTTCCGGACCACGTTGGTCGAAATCTACGTTCTGCAGGTGGCTGCGCAACTCTGACGAGAACAAAATTTCAACTTTCCCTCTGCTACTACCAATCGCATCGCTCTTTCCCCACTTCAGTTCACTCGTCCTGCTGTCTATATAATGGTAAAGCACTGTGAGCCGGTCAGGAGCTGATTTCACAGTAGTCACTGTGAGCCATTACCATTGGCTTACATTGATGGACAGGGTCAGTAGCCAATGAACATAGCTCCTGACAGGGCAGAGAGCTCTGCTGTCATAGCAACGGCAGAGAAAGGGGCCTGCTGCTTTGGGAGAGCGGCGTGACCGGCGAGAGTGGTGGGTATGTGCAGCGATTCATCGGTAAGCACCATTTTGTGATACCAGCAGTCTCTGGTCCTTAAGGGGCTAGAAACTGCTGGTGTGTAAGGGGTCAATGTGGTCCTCAAGAGCTTCAAATAGACAGGGTGCTGGCTGGCTAGGACAGGGTGCTGTGTGGCTTGGGCTGGGTGCAGGTTTGCTTGGGCAGGGTGTTGTGTGGCTTGGGCAGGGTGCTATGTGGCTTGGGCAGGGTGCTGTGTGGCTTGGACAGGGTGCTATGTGGCTTGGGCAGGGTGTTGTGTGGCTTGGGCAGGGTGCTATGTGGCTTGGGCAGGGTACTGGCTTGCTGGTGTAGGGTGATGTGTGGCTTAGGCAGGGTGCTGACTTGCTGGGGCAGGGTACTGTGTGGCTTAGACAGGGTGCTGACTTGCTGGGACAGGGTACTGTGTGGCTTGGGCAGGGTACTGGCTTGCTGGGGTAGGGTGCTGTATGGCTTGGGCAGCGTTCTCCCTTGCTGGGGCAGGGTGCTGCACTGCTGTGTGGCTTTGGCAGGGTGTTTGCTGGGTGCCATTACACAGACCTCAGATCATGGGTGACAACTCCTGCGATCAGTGCCGCCGCTGCCTGAGCTTGCAATTCAATGAAGTATCAGACCTCTAATCAGTGCGACAGCAGAGACAGAGCAGGACACGCTACTTGTGCTCGGTGTCCTTCTATGCCTCCGCTGTCGCGCTGATCGAAAGTTTGATACTGTGTTAGAGGGGAGGGCTTAGCCAGCGGAGGCAAGGGCGGCAGAAAGACAAGGGGTAGCAGGCAATGGTGGCTGGGTGGGCAGGCATGGTGCCCATTGCACTAGCCATGCCTGCACCCTTCTAAATATGCTTCTGGGTCCGCAGGAAAGCATGGACCATGGGCCAGATGCGCTGCCATAGGCGCTCAACATAATAGCTGAAAATAGCCAATACAGGTAATTTGACTGCCAGAGGCACTGAGGCCACCCATTTTACAAACTGTGGCTACAGATAGCTGGTGCAGTTTGTACAGCACAGCCCCGACACCTACTATTTTATTATGCGCCTCCAAGGTCCAATTACCTGTAATAGCCCCTAACTGTAGCTATTAACATTGGTGCCTATGGTGGCATTCATATTTTGGTGGATAGGGTTAGGCATCGGCGGGGGGTCTTAAGGATAGTCATCGTTGCACTCAGGGTGGGTTGGGGTAGAGGTTGTGTTAGGCTATAGTAAAATATCGGTAAAGGTGATAAGTAGTGGAATACTGGTAATTTTGCTGATATTTCACTACCAGATAAATGGGCTAATCACAGGACGGAAATGCAAAATAAAAGGGAGTATGGAAGCATAAAATGTAAATACAGTACACCAATATACATATCAAAATGAAGAGCAGTTCTAAATCTTTTAAAGCCTAGAAGGGAGCGAGTCAGCTTACTGAGCATTTATGTTAACATATTCTACAACTAAAGCATCATGACGGCCCTTAAACATTGTGTCAGACAGCGTTACAAACAATTATGAGAATGTATAATTCATCATAGTAAGACAACTCCCTCCCACAGCCAATAATAAGTGATAAAGGCACTGTCTGTAGCAAAATGGGTAATGCAAATATTTCATATGTTTTAAAACAAAGGATCTAATACTATTTAACTATAAACCCGATGCCAGAGGTGCTAAAATTCAGTAGTTAAATTGCTAATCTATTTGCTTTATCACATCCCACTTAAAACCTCGGTTTTTATGTATAAAAATTAGAGATGCTGGAATGGAAACGGTAACTTGTATCACCACTGAACCATATTTCAATTAAATTAATCTCCTATGACAAGTCACCCGAAAATACCTGATTTAACAAGCACAATGCAATCAATAATTTGTATAATTATGACATCTGTTAGTGTTAAATAGCCCATTAGTGAAAATTAAAGAACAGCGTAACAGGATCAAAAGCCGTTAAGAATCTGATAACGTGTTTAATTGAAATATGACAAGGACATGTAATGTGGATTAAATTAAGCTTTCTCATAAGAGGCTATGCACGGGTAATTGACTTACTAATCATTAACCCCCCAGCTGCCAGCTACGCAACTGCCAAAAAGGGAATCAAAGCAAAATAACAGAGGGACAATTTTAACACAGAACAAGCAGGTGATTTTTTTTTTCATAAATCAAATGTGCTGGTCTCTGAAAAACAACTACATCAGCCAATTGCAATGAAATGGTATGGATGGACTCTACACTTTTGAAGAACGTGTTGCTATTCAGAAAATAGAAAAAAAGGGATGGGGGGGGGGGGGGAGGGGGTCACACAGCTAATCTCCATACAGCATAAAAATTTAGGTTTTTTTTGTATATTATTTATTGCAATTTTATATGTACTTGCATTTTTGCAGCATTCTGATACTTTAAACAGAAGCACATTTGCTGGAAAAAGCCTGCAGGCACTCTGTTTGTGATCTTTAAAGAGACTCTGTAACACATTTTTCAGCCTTATTTCTTCTATCCTATAAGTTCCTATACCTGTTCTAACGTGGACTTGATTACTGCAGCCTTTTCTAGTTGCACGGTCTCTCTACTATATCTAATCTTCTTTTCTTTGTCAAGCTTTGTCGACCCAGGAAGGAATGGGCTGCCTCTGTTGTAATGAATAAAAGTTATGCACGTCCCCCCAGGGGCGTTCCTAGGGTCCTTGGAGATCGGGGGCACCTGTTACCTGTAAAGCGGCAAAAATTCCATCTTTATTGTTTCTCTGTGATGCCAAAAGTGACATCACTTCCGCCTTTTTTTTTTTTCCCAACCCAGCTCAGTGTTAATTTTCCCTCCCTATTGCCACAGCTTACTGACCCTCCCACAGCAAACATCACCTAGACAACAGGCCTACATCACTGTGTAAACTCTTCAAAGGAAGGGGAGGATTCAATTACCTTCTGGTCATAGTACCCTTCTCTTATCTGAAATAGGAAGCTTTGTTATTTGCATGCTGAAATAAGCTTGATGGTGCACCTAAAAAAAAACAACTTCCCACAATCTTGCTGGTACTGCACAGTTCCTGCAATTAGGCAAATCACCATCACCAAGTGAAAAGAAAATATATTACTGTAAAGACTAGAGATATATTATTATTTCTTTTATTGGGTCTGTTATTTATGTTTTATTTTTCTACTTACTTATTTTTGTTTTTTTTCTTTTAAAAATATTGACATTTTATCGGTATCATCATCATCATCATCACCATGAATATAATTTTTTTTATTTATATTTGAATGTCACTTATACATATTTTTCATCCAAATAAAAATAAAAAACTCCCCAAAACAGGAGTGTAGCCAAGACCGCTGACTGACCACCCAACCATACAGTGGTGGCAAAAATGGGTGTGACCATGCAGTGAGTGGGCGTGGCCATGGGTGGGGCCAAATGTACATGAACTTAGCAGAGGTGTAAGCTACAGATAACGAGCCTGCCCATCAAAATATTGGATGGAGCCCCCTGTCCTTTATTTAGATAATTTACAATCAGTATAGGCATAGATCAAAGATGTATACGCACATACAATTTTGATTGGTGAATCACTGACCAATTTGACCGCCCCCATGCAGTAAGTGGGCCAACAGACAATGATTTGGTGAACAGAGCTAAAATTGGCTAATCAAAATTGTATGTGTGTACCAGGCTTTACAGGTAATACTGTACATACTGAAAGTAGTAGGGGTCAGCATACAATACAGCTGGTTTACATTCAGTAAAGGCACAGAGTAACACCTTACTGTAATGATCCACTCAGCTGTGTGCCTAAACAGCTGTTTGACCATTCCTTAAGTCTGAGGGCTGCAGGTCTCTGGAAAAGAGACCTGTCTTTGCTTTGCAGGTTTCAGACCTGTTCTGCTGCTGAGGAATTTGCATACATTCGTTATGCAAATCGCCTACGTGCCTCCTTTGAAGGCTGGCTGTATAAATACCATGTTCTCCCAGAATCCTTTGCTGGTCATCCTTCATGGTTTGTTTCTGATGAACTCTCCTAGAGTATCAGCCCTGTTATTTGCTAAAGTTTATCTTAGAGTAATTCTTGGGACTGCACTAGGCAGCTCGTCTAGTGCAGTCAGGTTGCCTTATCTGTTTTGTCTGTGTTGCCTCTCTGCTGTGATTGTCCTGTCGCCAGCGGTGGTCGACAGGAAATCGTTCTGTTGGTCTGGGGGTGCAAACCAGAGCAGCAGTTGCTACTGGTAGCCCCTTCTGTTCATTTGTTTGGATCGCACTAGCCTCTAGCGGTAGTGGCTGTGGATCCTTCTGATCTGTATTCTTGAAGTGTAAGCTAGAGCAGCGGTTGCTACTGGCTACCTCATCTGTCTGTCTTGTTTGCATCGCACTAGCCTCTAGTGGTAGTGGCTGTGGATCCTTCTGATCTGTGTTCCTGCTTGTACTCGGATCACACTTGCTCTGGTGGAAAAGAGCAGTGGATCCTGCTAGTTCTGTTTCTGCACTTGGATCACACTTGCTCTGGTGGAAAAGAGCAGTGGATCTTGCTAGCTCTGTTTCGGTTCTTGGTTCACACTTTGGCGGAAGAGCGGTGGATCCTATCTACCCTACTCCTGTTCTCCGTTCGTCTGTCTGTCTGTCTTGTACGAACGCTTGCTGTAGGCTGGGTGAGGTAACCGTTAAGCAAGCGTTCGCATTCTCTATTTCGTGTTTGTGTGTCGTTGGTTAGTTAGGGTGGCATGCATGTCTCTGCTGCGCTTATCGTGTGGAGACGGCGCCGCTGTTGCAAATGAGTGTGGTGTTCGCTTTTAGCTAGCGTTTTTTATTTTCCTTGATCTGATCATTGTTGTTTGCTGTGCCTTTGCTACTCTAGTGTTCTGTCCTGCTCGACCTTGTGTCACTATTTGGCAATCGCCATTCTTGCGATTGCGTTCTCGCTTTGTTTCTGTTGATGTGGGTTCACAGTCGCTGGGTGGCGACTAGATTGGTGGACACACATTCATCCTGTCTCTGTGCTCCTTCTCTTTAAGGGCTGTTCAGCCATGCATTGCTTTAAATCTGTACAATTCCCACCTGGCATCTGTGGCCGTGCAGAGGCTGTGCTCGTCTGAACTCCACAGCGCCATCTGCCGATGGGAATTGCCCTCTGCTGGTGCATTGCACCTATCCTGGGTTCTCTCAATTACACGTTCGTAGAGGTTTTCCGCAGTGTCAGCGCGCGTTCTGTGCGCTGACCACGGAAACGATTCCCATAGTCTCACAGTTAGCAATCATGTGACCCCCAACAAGACAAATTCAGCAATCATGAGGCCCCCCATCAAGACAAGTTCAGCAATCAAGAGGCCCCAACAAGACAAGTTCAGCAATCATGACGCCCCCAACAAGACAAATTCAGCAGTCATGAGGCATATAAATAGACAGCATTTCACCTAAATAGGCAGAATGCCCCATTAATATGGTAGACACCTCTCACCTGGCTTCTGAATTCTCCTGGCAATACTATTTTTGGCTGGATTGGGGATGATGTGGGGGCTGAAAGGCCTGGCGATGATGCTGTGGCCTGGCTGGCGGTGATGCTGTGGCTGGGTTGGCTCTCACGGTGATGCTGTGGCCGATGCTGTGGCTGGGTTGGCTGGCAGTGATGCTGGGCTGTGCTGGGCTGTGCTTGGCTGGTTGAAGTAAATGCTGGCCTGACTGGTGTTGATGCTGTGGCTTTTTTTTTGGACAGGGATTCTGGGCTGGTTGGCTGGTGGTGATGCTGGGCTGGCTGGCCTGGATAGTTTAGGTAGTGACAGGTGCCCCATAGTTTAGGTAGCGCCAGGAGTCCCCCAGTTTAGGTAGTGACAGAAGCCCCCCAGTTTAGGTAGTGACAGGCGCCCCCCAGGTTAGGTAGTGAGTGACAGGGACCCCCAAGGTTAGGTAGTGAGTGACATGCGCCCTCCAGGTTGGGTAGTGAGTGACAGGCGCCCCCCAGTTTGGGTAGTGAGTGACAGGCGCCCCCCAGGTTAGGTAGTGAGTGACAGGCGCCCCCCAGGTTAGGTAGTGAGTGACAGGCGCCCCCTAGGCTAGGTAGTGAGTGACAGGCGCCCCCTAGGCTAGGTAGTGAGTGACAGGCGCCCCCTAGGTTAGGTAGTGAGTGACATGCGCCCCCCAGGTTAGGTAGTGACAAGCGCCGCCCAGGTTAGGTAGTGAGTGACAGGTGCCCCCAGGATAGGTAGTGAGTGACAGCCGCCCCCCAGGTTAGGTAGTGACAGGCGCCCCCCCAGGTTAGGTAGTGAGTGACAGGGACCCCCAAGGTTAGGTAGTGAGTGACAGGGACCCTCAGGTTAGGTAGTGACAGGGACCCCCAGGTTAGGTAGTGTGACAGGCGCCCCCCAGGTTAGGTAGTGAGTGACAGGCGCCCCCCAGGTTAGGTAGTGAGTGACAGGCGCCCCCCAGGTTAGGTAGTGACAGGCGCCCCCTAGGTTAGGTAGTGAGTGACAGGCGCCTGCAGGTTAGGTAGTGACAAGCGCCGCCCAGGTTAGGTAGTGAGTGACAGGTGCCCCCAGGATAGGTAGTGAGTGATAGGCACCCCCCAGGTTAGGTAGTGAGTGACAGGGACCCCCAGGTTAGGTAGTGACAGGGACCCCCAGGTTAGGTAGTGAGTGATAGGTGCCCCCCAGGTTAGGTAGTGAGTGACAGGCACCCCCCAGGTTAGGTAGTGAGTGACAGGCACCCCCCAGGTTAGGTAGTGAGTGACAGGCGCCCCCCAGGTTAGGTAGTGAGTGACAGGCGCCCCCCAGGTTAGGTAGTGAGTGACAGGCGCCCCCCAGGTTAGGTAGTGACAAGCGCCGCCCAGGTTAGGTAGTGAGTGACAGGTGCCCCCAGGATAGGTAGTGAGTGATAGGCACCCCCCAGGTTAGGTAGTGAGTGACAGGGACCCCCAGATTAGGTAGTGACAGGGACCCCCAGGTTAGGTAGTGAGTGATAGGTGCCCTCCAGGTTAGGTAGTGAGTGACAGGCACCCCCCAGGTTAGGTAGTGAGTGACAAGCGCCCCCCAGGATAGGTAGTGAGTGACAGGCGCCCCCCAGGATAGGTAGTGACAGGCGCCCCCCGGTTAGGTAGTGAGTGACAGGGACCCCCAGGTTAGGTAGTGAGTAACAGGCGCCCCACAGGTTAGGTAGTGAATGACAGGGATGCCCAGGTTAGGTAGTGAGTGACAGGCGCCCACCAGGTTAGGTAGTGACAGGAACCCCCAGTTAGATAGTGACAGGTGCCCCTCACTCACCTCCCAGCAGCAGCAGCCCATCATCAGACCTCAGTATCAGCTGGCGACCTGACCAGCTAGAGCGGGTGCACGGACGCACCACGCTCTATATGCGGAAGTGATGTCACTTCCGCACATCAGTGCGGTGTCCGCTAGGTCCTAGCGCCCACACTGGTGGTCGCTGGCTGATCGAGGTCTGATGCTGGCAGCGGCGGCTAGTGAGGGGGGAGGAGACAGCGGGGCACCCCAGTAAATAGATTGGGTTCACCCGCGGACATGTTGGGGCACAGACCTTCTAAAATGGGGCTAGTGATGCCCATGATGCCCCCTGTACACCCCCTCCAGGCTCTGTGTGCTGACACATGGGGCATTATGGAATAGCCAATTGAGACTACAAAATGTTCCTATGAACACCATTATTGTTCAGTGTGAACTTTTTATATTCCATGTAGCAGTTTGAGAGAAATTCCCTTGTACTAAAGTCACCTACATGGTCTGTGCACAAAGTATGGAGTTGTTTTCCTATCACAAAGCCATTAACTGACTGACTCTTGGATATATCACAATGCTACATGCTAGGCTGGCTTCAGCATGTAGCATTGTAGTGTGTTGTGTTGGTGGTATAATGGTTAGGATAGCAGCCTACCAAGCGGTAGGTCTGGGTTCGATTCCTGGCCAATGTATGTGAGTTGGCTTTCGACATCCTTCAAATCCCTAAGCAAGCTAATTTTTCTCTTGGATATATCATAATGGTACATGCTAGGCTGGCTTCAGCATGTAGTGTTGGTGGTGGTATAGCGGTGAGGAGAGCTGCCTTCCAAGCACTAGACCTGGGTTCGATTCCCGACCAATGTATGTAAGCTGGCTTTTGAAATCCTACAATTCCCTGGAAGACAAGATGCTTGGAGGAGGGAGGAGGGGATGGAATAAGGAAGCCTGTCGAGCAGAAATTCTTAGTTTTAGGCAGAAATTTGTCTGCTGGCAAAAAAAAATGTGCATTCCGTAGAATTCCGCGGAAAGTCCACCATAGTGCTATAGCAATTCCGTTCCGTCGCAACGGAACGGAATCACCAAATTCCGTCCGGAATCCAGCGACTATCCCTAAGAAACAGGGTATGGAGGATTAACCTCCTTGCCGGTTATCCCGAGCTCAGCTCGGGGTAACCTGCGCAGGAGGATATCTCAGGCCCCGCTGGGCCGAATTGCATAATTTTTTTTTTGTTACAAGCAGCTAGCACTGTGCTAGCTGCTTGTAACTTCCGATCGCCGCCGCTCGCCGCCGATCCGCCGCAATCCGCCGCGCCGAGTCGCTCCCCCCCGCCCCAGAGCCCTGCGCTGCCTGGCCAATCAGTGCCAGGCAGCGTTGAGGGGCGGATCGGGATTCCCTATGACGTCCCGACGTCCGTGACGTCGGTGACGTCATCCCGCCCCGTCGCCATGGCGACCGGGGAAGCCCTGCAGGAAATCCCGTTCTCAACGGGATTCCCTGCATACTCTGATCGCCGAAGGCGATCGGAGTGGGTGGGGGGATGCCGCCGCTTAGCGGCTATCATGTAGCGAGCCCTTGGCTCGCTACATGATTTAAAAAAAAAAAAATTTAAAAAATGTGCGGCGCTGCCTCCTTGCCGGATTTTTTAGACCGGCAAGGAGGTTAATTGACTCAAATTGCATTATTGACCAGGGAAAAATTGTGGTTGATCTGATATATTACATTCTAAATACTCTTCTCCTGTAAAGCTGCATAGCAGGCAACTATAAAAAGGCAATACTGTGCCTACCTCCGACAACATAATTGCTGGGAAATTTTGAAAAAGAGCCTTAAAATAACCTTTTGTTACCAGATGAAACTATAATCTCATGACCATTGTTCTCCTCTCCCTTTCTATTACTCAAGGATAATCTAGTCTCCATGGCAGTCTAGGTCATGGCCTGTCCCATAAGTCATAGCAGAGAGTTGCAGGTGCAGCACATTATTAAAGAACAAGTGACACCCATGCTAACCTAGAAATAAAAAACTCATATATAAGTAGATAAATACTAGTTCTACTTACACAACAGATGTATTGCACTGTCCATGATATGATGATTCCTGTAAATTTTGACAAGGAAAAGCAGAGAACCCTATTCTAGACCAATTCCATCTTGGTTACCTTTGACCTCCTGACATAATTTCCTTCCTCACTCTTTTTTTTTCTCTTGCTAATTATGTATTCATTACCTGCCCTCCTCCCAGAGTCTTCAGACACTCCCACTAAGGTCTATATTAGGAAGTGCAGTGTCTTATGTCATTAGAAGAAGGGGGAAATAAAGGGAAGAGAAGGATAGATTATAGATAAAAAGACCCCCCCAGCATGCAACTGTTTGGCAATGGCAATTAAAGGGCCAGTGCTCCTAAGGTATATGATAATGCCAAACCATAACAGCAGAAAAAGTTTTGAATGTCTTTAATGCAGGATTAGCATCTTTGTCACTTAATACACTCAGACCAGATTTGTATGGTGACAATCCCACTTTAAAGTGCCCTGCCTCCATTGCTGGGAAGAGAGTGGGTAGAAGAAGAGTATATTGGGCTATGGTATGTTAAAGGCACTATATATTATTGTTGTTATAACCACATAGAAGGCAGCATTTTATTTTTTATTGCTTAGTGGAATGCTTGTTTGACTACTCTCTGAACCTACAGTAGCTCTGTCCTTCACGATTCTCAATGAATAAGCACTACAGGTGTCGTTCAATATACTGGACCACATGCCAACAAGGTATGCACTATGAAACACACTGTACTACAAATGTACATTATAATTCTGTGCATTCCTGTATGAGAGGTTTTATTTGGTTTAAAAGGTTTTGGCATCAATTTCTTTTGTCATCAAGAAGCATTGATTAGAACTTAGTTTTCTGATTGCGCTTTTTAATTGGGATGTCATTATTACACTGATATACGGAACATTCAATTGATTTCTGAGGCCTATGGAAATAATGGGGTAGTTTTGCAAGATGAAAATCATAATAGATTATTGACTTATGAAGGGGTTTCCTGTTGAAGGACACATTCCCAATGTCAAAATGTTCAATAGCTTCACTTTCATGCAAAAGGGCTTCATAATGAGTTGTATATTAAAAGTTTGTGTTGTATTGATTAGTCTATTAATGCCAGTTGTATGGGCTACCGTCCTTGAATGACTTAATCTCCAAGTGACCTAAACTCTGACCTTAATTTGTATGTACACGTTGGAGCTTGTCTGTGTTATATTAACTAGTTCTTTAATTAATAAAAATGCCTTTGAGTGAGGAATACAATTTTGAAACGGACAAAGCAAGGGAAAAACTGTTCTATTTTTATTTTATGCAAATGTATTAGTTTATAAACTGATTTATAGGTTTTTTTTTTATTGGTTTTAGTTAAAGATAGTTTTCTTTTATTATTATTATTAGATGTTGTAACATTCTACTTTACAGTACAGTGCATTATTTTTCCCCAGGCCTGGGTTGTGTGTCCAAAGAGAGGGTTTATGTAAATTAAATAAAATCTGTAATAAAGAAAAGTGCCCCAGAGGGGCAGGGATCCTAATTCCCCCTTCCTCCTGTGTAGCACTGATCCAGCGCTGACTACCTTCGATCAGCAGCATATGGCAATATTTACCTTTGAAATCAAGGGCAGATGCAGTACCATCTTTCCACTTGGGCTCCAGCGGAAATAGCCGAGCCTGATCAGGTACACTCTACAGCGCAGGCATTTCGCACCTTGGCGGTAGAGCGGACTCGATCGGGCTCTGCTATTTCCACTAGTGCCTGATGGGGAAGCTGGTACTGCTCTGAATTTTAAAGGTAAATATCACCATGTGATACAGGCGCTACTGCACCTGCGCACCCCCACTGACAAGCTTGTCGTGGATTTTCGGGGATAGGTAAATATTGCCATCTGCTCCTGATCGAAGGAGCCATCGTTGGACTGGGACTACACTGGAGGACCAGGGAAAGCTCATCAGGCTTTCCCCTCCCAAGGTAAGTACCCCGTAGGGGCACTTTTTTCCTTAAATAATGGTCACTCTCTATTTAAAAGCTTAGTCGTTTCTGTAAGTACAGGTATCTCTTGAGCAGATTTTAACCACCAGAGCGGATATGTTTGATTCCACCATAGGCTTCTATGGAAAATGCATCCACATGCCCAGAAAAATCATGTTGGTCGGGACTTTGTGTTCCCCTGAATTCAGCAGATCCACTGCAAGATTCCATGGGTGAACAAACCATATTAATAATATACTATAATTCAAAATATCTGATGATCAATAAAACAGACAAAAAGTGCTTCTTTCTTTGCTTAAAGCGGAATGAAACCCAGCATTTCTTCTTTGCTCTAATAGATTATTTACAGCATATTATATACAACCAGCATTTTTTTTTACTAGAACAGCCTTCAAAGGGTTACACACAAGAAGCTTCCCTGCCAGCAAAGCTGGACGCATCCGAAGTTGCAGATAATGTTATCTTGTGTTTAATTGTATTAAGTGAGGAATGTAAAGAAACAATTCTCTGACCCTGCCAGGTCCCCTGAACAAAGTCAGGCAATTTAGAAAGCATTTGTGCTTGTTAGAACATGAATATAGCAGTTATAAATAAAATGCAAAGTCAGCTTTCAGAGCAAAAAAAGTGTACTTTGGGAATGCATAATTTCTAAATAAATACGAATACTTATGCACAAAAGCAAACATGATAACCGTATGGCATATAAAAAGTAGGAAAACGTGTTTTTATTGAATATTATGTCGGGGTTTTATACCACTTTAAGCGTGAATTCTAAATTCCAGGGTTTTATTTTTGCCTTTGTTATTACTTTTGAACAGTGTGGAAAGGAGTTACATGTTGGGGGGTATGGGGGGGGGGATTGTTTTCTGCGTCCCCAATAGAGAAATTTCCACTTATTCCTGTCCCTGGACTTTCCAGCTTCTGGACCTCCAATGATCTCTGCAGTTTTAAAATGGAAAAAGTTAGTCCTGGAGACAAAGCATAGGGCACAGCTAGAAAGAACTACCCGCAAATTCTCACACTTCATTCTCTGCAAAATCTGTATTATCTGTTGCTATGTCCTTCACTGTTAGAGAGAATTCCCCACTCTTTGGACTGGGAGTGTTATGAAACTCTCACAAACCCAGGAAAGCATTAAAAATCCAAAAGCGGTAACACCTTATGTGAAATATCCAAAGATAAAATACTTTTTGAATTCCTTTACACATTGGCAATTGTTGAAGGGCTATAAAATGCATTCTTTTACCTATTCAAATGGGTGCAGTGGTAATTTGGTTGCCCCGATAACATGTTAAGCCTCCCCCATTCAATTGACGCATCTCCTTTTTGAGTAATATGGAAGGTGGAAGAACTTCTAGCCCCTTGAGACTTATTTTCTAATCCCACCAGCTAAAATACTCTCCTTTTTTTCCTTCATCCTGAATCACTCTCAGCCAGAACAAGATCAGATCAGTTCAACACTGTATGAATGAGGTCGCAACGTCTGCATCTCCTATTGCTTACACCACTGATCTCTTGACAAACGAAGAAACAGCAGCTCAGTTTCAAAAACTTATCTTGTAACATTTAACGTTTTCCATCATTCCATCACATATTGTGATAAGTTATTGGTGCATTCCTCCTTTTCATACCTAGGAATGTTCCAGCACTGAGATAGTAGTGTTGTCGTTCCTTGTTGGACTAAGCACTTAATGGGATCTAAAGGTTTTGTTTTTAAATGATGTGGCTGTATTCTAACTCTGTGCTTGCTTATAACTTTCTATGCCAAAATATTATCAATCTCTGTCGTAACTATGGGGAATCAGGACTTCTTCCTTCCTCCTCCTCCCCCAGAGCCCACCTGTGATACCTTTTTTTATATCAAATGCTTTAAAACTAATAGCTTTATTAGTACAGTTTAGTATTAGTACAGTATCTTTCAGAGCTAAATTATGACAAGCAGCTCCCCTACACGCTGTGCATATAGGAACCATTAATGGAGGAGGTGTTCCTGAGGATGGGCAGAGGAAGAAGAACTGACACTTCCTCCCCGCCCATCATCGACATACTGCTCAAGTCAAATGTTTTTTTTTATTTTTTTTTATTTGTTGTGCTGTGGCATATCATCCCACCTTAAAGAGAGTCTGAAGCGAAAATATATTGCTAAATATACCTTTCCATTTGCTTCAGTACTCTCTCCAGCACTACACCGTTGCATCCCCGGCGAAAAATGAGGGCTGCTGACCCCCCAAATCCCCGGGGGGGGGGGGGGCACACGAATGACAGCGATTCCTGGAAGGGGCAGTGCTCTCTGCTGTAGCTCTGCCTTTCCTGCCATCAATCGCTGCGCATCGCCGCCTCTCCCCGCCCATCTCACTCTTTCTTCACAGAGAGGTGATGGGAGGGGCGGCGTTCCGCACGGTGATTGACAGCAGTAGAGGCAGAGGTACAGCTCATAGCCCCGCCTCTCAGGGCAGCACAATCCACGACCAAGTTGGTCGTTGATGTTTGCCCGGGCATTTGGGGGTCTGCAGTGCTCGTTTTTTGGCGGGGTTTAGCGCTGGCAAGACTTCTGAAGCAAATGGAAAGGTAAATTTAGCAAAAAAAATTCGCTTCAGAGTCTCTTTAAAGGGAACCTGAAGTATGTAAAAAAAAAAAAAAAACAGTTTCACTTAGCTGGGGCTTCTGCCAGCCTCCTGCAGCTGGCCTGTGCCCACGCCATTTACAAACGATCCTCCGGTCATTTTTGTTGATATACAAGTCAACGTCCACTGTGCCTGCGTGGGGCCCCGGCCATGTTCATCTTCATACACACTCCTTTCACTGGGAGCATCCTGTACAGGTGCAGTACAAGAAAATCTATACTGCGCCTGCACAGGATGCTCTTGGCGACGGGAACACGAACAAGGATGCAGGCGGCCACGGCTGTTCAGGCACAGTAGACGGCGACTGAAGAAACTGAAAATGAGCTACAACAGGGGACCGGAGGATCATTTGGTAATGGTGCAGGCACAGGATGGCTGCAGGAGACTGGCAGAATCCCCAGGTAAGGTTTTTTTTTTTTTTTTTTTTTTTTACATCCGGTTTCCTTTAAAAGTTTCCTTTGCCCACAGTGCATTCACCTTCAGAAGCCTCCAGTGGAATGGGAACTGTGGCATAGTAAGAAGGGGTTTGCGGGTGTCGTCACACTCCATCCTGTGCTCCTCAGCTAGTGTTCTTTCATCCAGACCTACAGATCAGCACGGTGGCAGTGACTGAGCTTACCTCTTCCCCCATTGGGTCTCAGCACTCCCACTGCAGTAAGTAGGTATCATTTTCCTCTCTGTGCTCTGCATTCCTCTCAATCTGATGAACATCACAATTTAGACAAAAAAGAAAAGAGACCAGAGATGACAGTGACACCTAGTGGCTGCAGTAGGAGTGCCAGAGAGAGCCGACTGGGGAAAAGATACGCCACATCACTGCTGCCACATTAATCTGTAGGTCTGGGTGGCAGAGCCGGGGAGAATAGGAATGGAGGAAAGAAGTATGGACCCCTCCTCCCACTGGGTATGGGGATAGGAAGAGCTGAATGTCGGAAGGGGGCCCCCCAAAAGTTTCACAGGGGGCCCCATCAAGCATAGCCACACCCTTGTGATCAGATGAAGCTTCTTTTTTATTACCATATGATTTGTTATATAACTGTGGGTGTGTACGGCGTTCCTTCATCTGAGAACTGTAGTATAGCAGTGTTATGCAGGGATGTAACTGTAGGGGAGCAGCCCCTGCAACCACAAAAGGTGGAGAACCCCAACTGCTGACTTCCTCAATGCAGGGGCACCTGTTCCAGGGGTGTTACCACATTTGCCATTCATGGGAGGACCATGATGGCCACACTCTTTAAACTACTTCTGGCAGATGGGCCACTAAACTGTGGTCACCAAGGGGTGACTAGGAAAGGGGTATGAATAGTAAGGAGGCATTCTTTTTTCTGGGTGCTTTAGTTTTTGTAGTCATGTTCCTGCTGTTATGTACTTAATTACTTATGCTGTTCACGGTACTATATCTACGCCCTGCAGGACTTCAGTTCCTGCCCAGGGGCGTAGATATGCATCTAATGCCGCGAATGGCAGCTGCGCACGTTCTTGATTCCGCCCATTTAGCCTGAAAATTAGGGAATTGGATCACAGTTCCCATTCACTGATCTAAGTGCCGGTGTCGATGATCGCCGTCATCAATGAGATGCCTGCGGTCATTGATCTAAAGAAAGTTACACATACACAAATAACTTCTTGTTAGTGTACCAACAGTACGCTCAGGAGGATGTAGTGGATGTCATCTTGTGGCCAAATAGTAAAATTACACCTACATACATTTTAATTTTTTATAAAAAAGACGTACACCTATCATTAAAATTAACCCCTTACCTCCCACACTCTCCCATGGTTATCCAAATAAAACATTTGCATAAACAAGGAAAAAAAAGTGACAATGAAAAAAAAACTTAAATAGTTACGTTAGGGACTGAACACTTTTAATATGCATGTCAAGAAGGTATATTACTGTTGTTTTTGAAAATATGGGCTTGTGATGGATGCAAAACTGAAAAAAATGCACCTTTTGTTCCAAATAAAATGTCGACCCCATACATTGTACTAGATAAATATTTTAAATGTTGCAATAACTGGGGCAAATGGGCAAATAAAATGTGTGGGTTTTATCCACAGTAAAACCTTTTATTTTAAACCTTTAATGGCTGAAAACTGAGAAAAAAAAAGTTTTTTTCTATTTTTTCTTCTTTTTATTCCCGTTAAACTACTTGCAGACCGCTCCACACCAATCGGCGCGAACGCGGCGGCAGCCCCAGGACCACTCCATGATTGACGTGAACGGCTGTCAATGGGGCCAGCAGGAGTCCGTGTGTGCCGATGTGCGCGCATCTCCACCTTCAGTCTCCCAGCGGCGATTGCCGCTCAGAGACTGTTAGACGGCGTAACCACTGTCTACTATACCTGTATAGCGCTGCGATCTAAGGCAGCGCTGTACTGGGGACAGGTGGCAAGAGAGCAATCAGCTCTCATTGGCTGAAGCCTATGACAGCCGATTGCTGTCATAGGCTGGCTAGGGGAGAGAGGGATTTGTAAATAAAAAAAATTTAAAAAAAAACTGAGATTTATTAGAAAAATAAACAGAAAAATATTTATTTAAAGAAAATAAACATTGGGGGAGCGATCAGACTCCATCGACTGAGAGCTCTGTTGGTGGGGAGAAAAAGGGGAGGGGGAATCCCTTGTGTGCTGAGTTGTGCAGCCCTGCAGCGAGGCTTTAAAGCTGCAGTGGCCTATTTACAGAAAAATGGCCTGCTCTTTAGGGGGTTTAACACTGTGGTCCTCAAGTGGTTAAAATGCATTTAGAATAAAATTATTCTTAGCATAATGTACCACCTAAAGAAAGCCTAATTGGTGGCAAAAAAACAAGCTATAGATCATTTCCTTGTGATAAGTAGCTAGAAACTTATTGGTGAATGAATGGGAGGAGTGTTGATAGGTGAAAATTGCTCCGGTACAGAAGGGGAAAAACCCCTTAGTAGGGAAGTTTTTAAGAAGGTAAAACTTTGAAAAACATATGGGCTGATGCTCTATAAAAAGTACATGATTTAAAAAGATAGTTATGAAGGTAGCATAGATAATGCATTTCCCAGATGTGTTTAAAAAATGGTAAAGTAGGGCTGAGTAAAGTGCTGTGCTCATTTTCTAAAAGTTTGAGTCCATAATTGCTTGCAATTGAATCACAGGAGATCAATTCACAAGGTTCAGTAAACACTCTACACAGTAGTAACATATCACTGTATCCAAAAGTTTATTGATCCATGACATGATTTAGAGTTAGACAGATATGAAAAAAAATACAAGATGTTCTGTCTAATCATTTATCAGTTTATGGATCTGTCCCTAGGCTGTGTAAACCTCTTTCATTTCAGTAAAAAGAGCTAGACCAACACACCCTCGTCAAGGTAGCATTAACTGATGACACTTCTCTTACAACCCTTCTCCTAACAAGATTGTGAATGTCACTGACCATGTGAACCTGTGAACGTGTGTAAGTAGTGTAACTATGCACACTTCTACCTAACCATTTCAGCACATAATAAATCCTACAAATAACCGTTCTGCGCACTATACACCCTTTAAATCACAGTTGGTTAAAGCGGTATAAAACCCTGGCATATTATTTAATAAAACCATGCTTTCCTACTTTTTATATGCCATACGGTTATCATATTTGCATTTGTGCATAAGTAGTATTATTCATTTAGAAATCATACATTCCCAAAAGTACAGTTTTTTGCTTTGTGAACTAACTTTGCATTTTATTAATAATTGGTTTTAATCATTATGTATTGAATTCAGAAATGCTTTGAGTCTCTGCTTGTGTCCAGGAGCTTCTCCACAGTTAAGACAAGACAAATAACATTTATATCGC